>NW_027615712.1:0-36650 GCF_965212315.1 Lampetra planeri
TGTTGACGACGATAAAAATGTTGACGACGACAACGATGAAAATGAAGACAACGATCAAAATGACGACGACGATGAAAATGAAGACGACGATCAAAATGACGACGACGAGGATGATGATGATGATGAAAATGATGACGATGACGACGATGAAAATTTTGACGACGGCGACGAAAATGACGACGATGATGAAAATGATGACGACGACGATGATGATGATGAAGTTGATGAAAATGACAAGAGCGACGAAGACGATGAAAATGATGACGACGACGTCGATTAAAATGACGACGACTATCAAACTGTTGACGACGACGATCAAACTGTTGACGACGACGACGATGAAAATGACGACGACGATGAAAATGACGACGACGATGAAAATGATGACGACGATGAAAATAAAGACGACGATAAAAATGATGACGACGACGATGAAAATGATGACGGCGACAATGATGAAAATGATGACGGCGACAATGATGAAAATGATGACGACGACGATGAAAATGACGACGACGATGAAAATGTTGACGACGATAAAAATGTTGACGACGACGACGATGAAAATGAAGACGACGATGAAAATGACGACGATGAAAATAATGACGACGATAAAAATGATGACGACGACGATGAAAATGATGACGACGACGTTGAAAATGACGACGACGATGAAAATGACGACGACGATGAAAATGTTGACGACGATAAAAATGTTGACGACGACAACGATGAAAATGAAGACGACGATGAAAATGACGACGACGATGAAAATGAAGACGACGATCAAAATGACGACGACGATGATGATGATGATGATGAAAATGATGACGATGACGACGATGAAAATTTTGACGACGGCGACGAAAATGACGACGATGATGAAAATGATGACGACGACGATGAAAATGACGCTGATGACGCTGACGATGAAAATGTTGACGACGATAAAAATGTTGACGACGACGACGATAAAAATGTTGACGACGACGACGAAAATGACGACGACGACGAAAATGACAATGATGAAAATGATGACGGCGACAATGATGAAAATGATGACGACGACGATGAAAATGACGACGATGAAAATGTTGACGACGATAAAAATGTTGACGACGACAACGATGAAAATGAAGACGACGATGAAAATGACGACGACGATGAAAATGAAGACGACGATCAAAATGACGACGACGAGGATGATGATGATGATGAAAATTATGACGATGACGACGATGAAAATTTTGACGACGGCGACGAAAATGACGACGATGATGAAAATGATGACGACGACGATGATGATGATGAAGTTGATGAAAATGACAAGAGCGACGAAGACGATGAAAATGATGACGACGACGACGATGAAAATGACGACGACGATGAAAATGACAACGACGATGAAAATGACGACGACGAAAATGACGACGACGATGAAAATGACGACGACGATGAAAATGAAGACGACGATGAAAATGACGACGACGATGAAAATGAAGACGACGATGAAAATGACGACGACGATAAAAATGATGACGACGACGATGAAAATGATGACGGCGACAATGATGAAAATGATGACGACGACGATGAAAATGACGACGACGATGAAAATGACGCTGACGATGAAATGTTGACGACGATAAAAATGTTGACGACGACAACGATGAAAATGAAGACGACGATCAAAATGACGACTACGATGAAAATGAAGACGACGATGAAAATGAAGACGACGATCAAAATGACGACGACGATGATGATGATGATGATGATGAAAATGATGACGATGACGACGATGAAAATTTTGACGACGGCGACGAAAATGACGACGATGATGAAAATGATGACGACGACGATGATGATGATGAAGTTGATGAAAATGACAAGAGCGACAAAGACGGAATGAACATGATGATGACGACGACGTCGATTAAAATGACGACGACGATGAAAATGACGACGACGAAAATGACGACGACCATGAAAATGATGAAAATGTTGACGACGACGATGAAAATGACGATGATGAAAATGACGAGGATGAAAATGATGAAAATGACGAGGATGAAAATGATGAAAACGACGACGATGAAAATGATGAAAACGACGACGATGAAAATGTTGACGACGACGACGATGAAAATGATGACGACGACGTCGATTAAAATGACGACGACGATCAAACTGTTGACGACGGCGACGATGAAAATGACGACGACGATGAAAATGTTGACGACGACGATGAAAATGACGACGACGATGAAAATGAAGACGACGATGAAAATGACGACGACGATGAAAATGAAGACGACGATGAAAATGACGACGACGATAAAAATGATGACGACGACGATGAAAATGATGACGGCGACAATGATGAAAATGATGACGACGACGATGAAAATGACGACGACGATGAAAATGACGACGACGATGAAAATGACGCTGACGATGAAAATGTTGACGACGATAAAAATGTTGACGACGACAACGATGAAAATGAAGACGACGATCAAAATGACGACTACGATGAAAATGAAGACGACGATCAAATGACGACGACGATGATGATGATGATGATGATGAAAATGATGACGATGACGACGATGAAAATTTTGACGACGGCGACGAAAATGACGACGACGACGATGATGATGATGAAGTTGATGAAAATGACAAGAGCGACGAAGACGATGAAAATGATGACGACGACGTCGATTAAAATGACGACGACGATCAAACTGTTGACGACGACGATCAAACTGTTGACGACGACGACGATGAAAATGACGACGACGATGAAAATGACGACGACGATGAAAATAAAGACGACGATAAAAATGATGACGACGACGATGAAAATGATGAAAACGACGACGATGAAAATGTTGACGACGACGACGATGAAAATGATGACGACGACGTCGATTAAAATGACGACGACGATCAAACTGTTGACGACGGCGACGATGAAAATGACGACGACGATGAAAATGTTGACGACGACGATGAAAATGACGATGATGAAAATGACGAGGATGAAAATGATGAAAATGACGAGGATGAAAATGATGAAAACGACGATGATGAAAATGATGATGATGATGACGATGAAAATGTTGACGACGACGACGAAAATGACGACGACGATGAAAATAAAGACGACGATAAAAATGATGACGACGACGATGAAAATGATGACGGCGACAATGATGAAAATGATGACGGCGACAATGATGAAAATGATGACGACGACGATGAAAATGACGACGACGATGAAAATGTTGACGACGATAAAAATGTTGACGACGACGACGATGAAAATGACGACGACGATGAAAATGAAGACGACGATGAAAATGACGACGACGATAAAAATGATGACGACGACGATGAAAATGATGACGACGACGATGAAAATGACGACGACGATGAAAATGACGCTGACGATGAAAATGTTGACGACGATAAAAATGTTGACGACGACAACGATGAAAATGAAGACGACGATCAAAATGACGACTACGATGAAAATGAAGACGACGATCAAAATGACGACGACGATGATGATGATGATGATGATGAAAATGATGACGATGACGACGATGAAAATTTTGACGACGGCGACGAAAATGACGACGATGATGAAAATGATGACGACGACGATGATGATGATGAAGTTGATGAAAATGACAAGAGCGACAAAGACGGAATGAACATGATGATGACGACGACGTCGATTAAAATGACGACGACGATGAAAATGACGACGACGAAAATGACGACGACCATGAAAATGATGAAAATGTTGACGACGACGATGAAAATGACGATGATGAAAATGACGAGGATGAAAATGATGAACATGACGAGGATGAAAATGATGAAAACGACGACGATGAAAATGATGAAACGACGACGATGAAAATGTTGACGACGACGACGATGAAAATGATGACGACGACGTCGATTAAAATGACGACGACGATCAAACTGTTGACGACGGCGACGATGAAAATGACGACGACGATGAAAATGTTGACGACGACGATGAAAATGACGATGATGAAAATGATGAAAATGACGAGGATGAAAATGATGAAAACGACGATGATGAAAATGATGATGATGATGACGATGAAAATGTTGACGACGACGACGAAAATGACGACGACGATGAAATTTATGACGAAGATGAAAATGATGACGACGACGTCGATTAAAATGACGACGACGATCAAACTGTTGACAACGACGACGATGAAAATGACGACGACGATGAAAATGACGACGACGATGAAAATGACGACGACGATGAAAATGAAGACGACGATCAAAATGACGACGACGATGATGATGATGATGATGAAAATGATGAAGATGACGACGATGACGATAAAAATGTTGACGACGACGACGAAAATGACGACGACGATGAAAATGTTGACGACGACGATGAAAATGACGACGACGATGAAAATGATGACGGCGACAATGATGAAAATGATGACGGCGACAATGATGAAAATGATGACGACGACGATGAAAATGACGACGACGATAAAAATGTTGACGACGACAACGATGAAAATGAAGACAACGATCAAAATGACGACGACGATAAATATGATGACGACGACCATGAAAATGATGACGGCGACAATGATGAAAATGATGACGGCGACAATGATGAAAATGATGACGACGACGATGAAAATGACGACGACGATGAAAATGTTGACGACGATAACGATGAAAATGAAGACAACGATCAAAATGACGACGACGATGAAAATGAAGACGACGATCAAAATGACGACGACGAGGATGAAGATGATGATGAAAATGATGACGATGACGACGATGAAAATTTTGACGACGGCGACGAAAATGACGACGACGACGATGATGATGATGAAGTTGATGAAAATGACAAGAGCGACGAAGACGATGAAAATGATGACGACGACGTCGATTAAAATGACGACGACGATCAAACTGTTGACGACGACGATCAAACTGTTGACGACGACGACGATGAAAATGACGACGACGATGAAAATGACGACGACGATGAAAATGACGACGACGATGAAAATAAAGACGACGATAAAAATGATGACGACGACGATGAAAATGATGAAAACGACGACGATGAAAATGTTGACGACGACGACGATGAAAATGATGACGACGACGTCGATTAAAATGACGACGACGATCAAACTGTTGACGACGGCGACGATGAAAATGACGACGACGATGAAAATGTTGACGACGACGATGAAAATGACGATGATGAAAATGACGAGGATGAAAATGATGAAAATGACGAGGATGAAAATGATGAAAACGACGATGATGAAAATGATGATGATGATGACGATGAAAATGTTGACGACGACGACGAAAATGACGACGACGATGAAAATGATGACGACGACGTCGATTACAATGACGACGACGATCAAACTGTTGACAACGACGACGATGAAAATGACGACGACGATGAAAATGACGACGACGATGAAAATGACGACGACGATGAAAATGAAGACGACGATCAA
The DNA here is from genome assembly GCF_965212315.1 of Lampetra planeri. Taxonomy (NCBI): domain Eukaryota; kingdom Metazoa; phylum Chordata; class Hyperoartia; order Petromyzontiformes; family Petromyzontidae; genus Lampetra; species Lampetra planeri. Next base: position 5,574 of record NW_027615712.1, read on the forward strand.
AATGACGACGACGATGATGATGATGATGATGAAAATGATGAAGATGACGACGATGACGATGAAAATGTTGACGACGACGATGAAAATGTTGACGACGACGATGAAAATGATGACGGCGACAATGATGAAAATGATGACGGCGACAATGATGAAAATGATGACGACGACGATGAAAATGACGACGACGATTAAAATGACGACGACGATCAAACTGTTGACAACGACGACGATGAAAATGACGACGACGATGAAAATGACGACGACGATGAAATGACGACGACGATGAAAATGAAGACGACGATCAAAATGACGACGACGATGATGATGATGATGATGAAAATGATGAAGATGACGACGATGACGATAAAAATGTTGACGACGACGACGAAAATGACGACGACGATGAAAATGTTGACGACGACGATGAAAATGACGACGACGATGAAAATGATGACGGCGACAATGATGAAAATGATGACGGCGACAATGATGAAAATGATGACGACGACGATGAAAATGACGACGACGATGAAAATGACGACGACGATAAAAATGTTGACGACGACAACGATGAAAATGAAGAACCAACGATCAAAATGACGACGACGATAAATATGATGACGACGACCATGAAAATGATGACGGCGACAATGATGAAAATGATGACGGCGACAATGATGAAAATGATGACGACGACGATGAAAATGACGACGACGATGAAAATGTTGACGACGATAAAAATGTTGACGACGACAACGATGAAAATGAAGACAACGATCAAAATGACGACGACGATGAAAATGAAGACGACGATCAAAATGACGACGACGAGGATGATGATGATGATGAAAATGATGACGATGACGACGATGAAAATTTTGACGACGGCGACGAAAATGACGACGATGATGAAAATGATGACGACGACGATGATGATGATGAAGTTGATGAAAATGACAAGAGCGACGAAGACGATGAAAATGATGACGACGACGTCGATTAAAATGACGACGACGATCAAACTGTTGACGACGACGATCAAACTGTTGACGACGACGACGATGAAAATGACGACGACGATGAAAATGACGACGACGATGAAAATAAAGACGACGATAAAAATGATGACGACGACGATGAAAATGATGACGGCGACAATGATGAAAATGATGACGGCGACAATGATGAAAATGATGACGACGACGATGAAAATCACGACGACGATGAAAATGTTGACGACGATAAAAATGTTGACGACGACGACGATGAAAATGAAGACGACGATGAAAATGACGACGATGAACATAAAGACGACGATGAAAATGATGACGGCGACAATGACGACGACCATGAAAATGACGACGACGATGAAAATGAAGACGACGATGAAAATGACGACGACGATAAAAATGATGACGACGACGATGAAAATGATGACGGCGATGAAAATGAAGACGACGATCAAATGACGACGACGATGATGATGATGATGATGAAAATGATGAAGATGACGACGATGACGATAAAAATGTTGACGACGACGACGAAAATGACGACGACGATGAAAATGTTGACGACGACGATGAAAATGACGACGATGAAATGACGACGATGAAAATGACGACGATGAAAATGACGACGATGACAAATGACTACGACGATGAAAATGATGACGACGACGATGATGATGATGAAGTTGATGAAAATGACAAGAGCGACGAAGACGATGAAAATGATGACGACGACGTCGATTAAAATGACGACGATGAAAATGACGACGATGAAAATGACGACGATGAAAATGACGACGATGTAAATGACGACGACGATGTAAATGACGACGACGATGAAAATGATGACGATGATGACGATGAAAATGAGGATGACGACAACGATGAAAATGATGATGATGATGACGATGAAAATGAGGACGACGACGATGATGAAAATGACGATGACGATGAAAATGACGACGATGAAAATGTCGACGATGAAAATGACGACGATGAAAATGACGACGATGAAAATGGCGACGATGAAAATGACGACGACGATGAAAATGATGAAAACGACGACGATGAAAATGATGAAAACGACGACGATCAAACTGTTGACGACGGCGACGATGAAAATGACGACGACGATGAAAATGTTGACGACGACGATGAAAATGACGATGATGAAAATGACGAGGATGAAAATGATGAAAATGACGAGGATGACAATGATGAAAACGACGATGATGAAAATGATGATGATGATGACGATGAAAATGTTGACGACGACGACGAAAATGACGACGACGATGAAATTTATGACGAAGATGAAAATGATGATGACGATGAAAATGATGATGACGATGAAAATGACGACGACGAAAATGACGACAACCATGAAAATGACGACCATGAAAATGACGACCATGAAAATGACGACGACGACGATTATGAAAATGACGATGACGATGAAAATGACGACGATGAAAATGACGACGATGAAAATGACGACGACGATGAAAATGATGAAAACGACGACGATGAAAATGACGACGACGATGAAAATGACGACGACGATGAAAATGTTGACGACGATAAAAATGTTGACGACGACGACGACGAAAATGACGACGACCATGAAAATGATGAAAACGACGATGAAAATGACGACCATGAAAATGACGACCATGAAAATGACGACCATGAAAATGATGAAAACGACGATGATGAAAATGATGACGATGATGAAGATGAAAATGAGGACGACGACGATGATGAAAATGACGATGACGACGATGACGATGAAAATGACGACGATGAAAATATCGACGATGAAAATGACGACGACGATGAAAATGTTGACGACGACGATGAAAATGACGACGATGAAAATGACGACGATGAAAATGACTACGACGATGAAAATGATGACGACGACGATGATGATGATGAAGTTGATGAAAATGACAAGAGCGACGAAGACGATGAAAATGATGACGACGACGTCGATTAAAATGACGACGATGAAAATGACGACGATGAAAATGACGACGATGAAAATGACGACGATGTAAATGACGACGACGATGTAAATGACGACGACGATGAAAATGATGACGATGATGACGATGAAAATGAGGATGACGACAACGATGAAAATGATGATGATGATGACGATGAAAATGAGGACGACGACGATGATGAAAATGACGATGACGACGATGACGATGAAAATGACGACGATGAAAATGTCGACGATGAAAATGACGACGATGAAAATGACGACGATGAAAATGGCGACGATGAAAATGGCGACGATGAAAATGACGACGACGATGAAAATGATGAAAACGACGACGATGAAAATGATGAAAACGACGACGATCAAACTGTTGACGACGGCGACGATGAAAATGACGACGACGATGAAAATGTTGACGACGACGATGAAAATGACGATGATGAAAATGACGAGGATGAAAATGATGAAAATGACGAGGATGAAAAAATGATGAAAACGACGATGATGAAAATGATGATGATGATGACGATGAAAATGTTGACGACGACGACGAAAATGACGACGACGATGAAATTTATGACGAAGATGAAAATGATGATGACGATGAAAATGATGATGACGATGAAAATGACGACGACGAAAATGACGACAACCATGAAAATGACGACCATGAAAATGACGACCATGAAAATGACGACGACGACGATTATGAAAATGACGATGACGATGAAAATGACGACGATGAAAATGACGACGACGATGAAAATGATGAAAACGACGACGATGAAAATGACGACGACGATGAAAATGACGACGACGATGAAAATGTTGACGACGATAAAAATGTTGACGACGACGACGACGAAAATGACGACGACCATGAAAATGATGAAAACGACGATGAAAATGACGACGATGAAATGACGACCATGAAAATGACGACCATGAAAATGATGAAAACGACGATGATGAAAATGATGACGATGATGAAGATGAAAATGAGGACGACGACGATGATGAAAATGACGATGACGACGATGACGATGAAAATGACGACGATGAAAATATCGACGATGAAAATGACGACGACGATGAAAATGATGAAAACGACGACGATGAAAATGTTGATGACGACGATGATGAAAATGTTGATGACGACGACGATGAAAATGATGACGACGACGTCGATTAAAATGAAGACGACGATGAAAATGAAGACGACGATGAAAATGACGACGACGATGAAAATGACGACGACGATGAAAATGACGACGACGATGATGATGATGATGATGAAAATGATGACGATGAAAATTTTGACGACGGCGACGAAAATGACGACGATGATGAAAATGATGACGACGACGATGATGATGATGAAGTTGATGAAAATGACAAGAGCGACGAAGACGATGAAAATGATGACGACGACGTCGATTAAAATGACGACGACGATCAAACTGTTGAAAACGACGACGATGAAAATGACGACGAAGATGAAAATGACGACGACGATAAAAATGACGACGCTGATGAAAATGATGACGATGATGAAAATGACGACGACGATAAAAATTGTTGACAACGACGACGATGAAAATGACGACGACGATGAAAATGACGACGACGACGAAAATGACGACGACCATGAAAATGATGAAAATGACGATGATGATGATGAAGTTGATGAAAATGACGACGATGTAAATGACGACGACGATGAAAATGACGACGACGATGAAATTTATGACGAAGATGAAAATGATGACGACGATGAAAATGATGATGACGATGAAAATGACGACGACGAAAATGACGACAACCATGAAAATGATGAAAACGACGATGAAAATGACGATGATGAAAATGACGACGATGAAAATGACGACGATGAAAATGACGACGATGAAAATGACGACGATGAAAATGACGACGACGATGTAAATGACGACGACGATGAAAATGATGAAAACGACGACGATGAAAATGTTGACGACGACGACGATGAAAATTATGACGATGATGACGATGAAAATGAGGACGACGACGATGATGAAAATGACGATGACGATGAAAATGACGACGATGAAAATGATGACGATGAAAATATCGACGATGAAATGACGACGACGATGAAAATGATGAAAACGACGACGATGAAAATGTTGACGACGACGACGATGAAAATGATGACGACGACTTCGATTAAAATGACGACGACGATCAAACTGTTGACGACGACGACGATGAAAATGACGACGACGATGAAAATGTTGACGACGACGATGAAAATGACGACGATGAAAATGACGACGACGATGAAAATGATGACGGCGACAATGATGAAAATGATGACGACGACGATGAAAATGACGACGACGATGAAAATGACGACGACGATGAAAATGACGACGACGATGAAAATGTTGACGACGATAAAAATGTTGACAACGACGACGATGAAAATGAAGACGACGATGAAAATGACGACGACGGTGAAAATGACGACGACGATGAAAATGATGAAAACGACGATAAATGAAAATGATGACGATGATGACGATGAAAATGTTGACGACGACGACGAAAATGACGACGACGATGAAATTTATGACGACGACGACGATGATGATGAAGTTGATGAAAATGACAAGAGCGACGAAGACGATGAAAATGATGACGACGACGATCAAAATGACGACGACGATCAAAATGACGACGACGATGAAAATGTTGACGACGACGATGATGAAAATAATAACGACGACGATGATGATGATGAAGTTGATGAAAATGACAAGAGCGACGAAGACGATGAAAATGATGACGACGACGTCGATTAAAATGACGACGACGATCAAACTGTTGACAAGGACGACGATGAAAATGAAGACGACGATGAAAATGAAGACGACGATGAAAATGACGACGACGGTGAAAATGACGACGACGATGAAATGATGAAAACGACGATAAATGAAAATGATGACGATGATGACGATGAAAATGTTGACGACGACGACGAAAATGACGACGACGATGAAATTTATGACGACGATGAAAATGATGACGACGACGACGATGATGATGAAGTTGATGAAATGACAAGAGCGACGACGATGATGAAAATGATGACGACGACTTCGATTAAAATGACGACGACGATCAAACTGTTGACGACGACGACGATGAAAATGACGACGACGATGAAAATGTTGACGACGACGATGAAAATGTTGACGACGATGATGAAAATGACGACGATGAAAATGACGACGACGATGAAAATGATGAAAACGACGATAAATGAAAATGATGACGATGATGACGATGAAAATGTTGACGACGACGACGAAAATGACGACGACGATGAAATTTATGACGACGATGAAAATGATGACGACGACGACGATGATGATGAAGTTGATGAAAATGACAAGAGCGACGACGATGATGAAAATGATGACGACGACTTCGATTAAAATGACGACGACGATCAAACTGTTGACGACGACGACGATGAAAATGACGACGACGATGAAAATGTTGACGACGACGATGAAAATGTTGACGACGATGATGAAAATGACGACGATGAAAATGACGACGACGATGAAAATGATGACGGCGACAATGATGAAAATGATGACGACGACGACGATGAAAATGAAGACGACGATTGAAAATGAAGACGACGATGAAAATGACGACGACGGTGAAAATGACGACGACGATGAAAATGATGAAAACGACGATGATGAAAATGATGACGATGATGACGATGAAAATGTTGACGACGACGACGAAAATGACGACGACGATGAAATTTATGACGAAGATGAAAATGATGACGACGATGAAAATGACGACGACGATGAAAATGATGACGACGATGAAAATGATGACGACGACGATGATGATGATGAAGTTGATGAAAATGACAAGAGCGACGAAGACGATGAAAATGATGACGATGACGATCAAAATGACGACGACGATGAAAATGTTGACGACGACGATGATGAAAATGATAACGACGACGATGATGATGATGAAGTTGATGAAAATGACAAGAGCGACGAAGACGATGAAAATGATGACGACGACGTCGATTAAAATGACGACGACGATCAAACTGTTGACGACGACGACGATGAAAATGACGACGACGATGAAAATGACGACGACTATGAAAATGACGACGACTATGACAATGACGACGACAATGAAAATGATGAAAACAACGATGAAAATGACGACTATGAAAATGACGACGGTGAAAATGACGACGACGGTGAAAATGACGACGACGGTGAAATGACGACGACGGTGAAAATGACGACGACGATGAAAATGACGACGACGGTGATGATGATGATGATGAAAATGATGACGATGACGACGATGAGGTTAAAATGTTGACGACGACGAAAATGACGACGATGATGAAAATGATGACGGCGACAATGATGAAAATGATGACGGCGACAATGATGAAAATGATGACGACGACGATGAAAATGACGACGACGATGAAAATGTTGATGACGACGACGATGAAAATGATGACGACGACGACGATGAAAATGACGACGACGATGATGATGATGATGATGAAAATAAAGACGATGACGACGATGAGGTTAAAATGTTGACGACGACGAAAATGACGACGATGATGAAAATGATGACGGCGACAATGATGAAAATGATGACGGCGACAATGATGAAAATGATGACGACGACGACGGTGAAAATGACGACGACGATGAAAATGTTGATGACGACGACGATGAAAATGACGACGACGATGATGATGATGATGATGAAAATGATGACGACGACGATGATGATGATGAAGTTGATGAAAATGACAAGAGCGACGAAGACGATGAAAATGATGACGACGACGTCGATTAAAATGACGACGACGATCAAACTGTTGACAAGGACGACGATGAAAATGACGACGAAGATGAAAATGACGACGACGATAAAAATGACGACGGTGAAAATGACGACGACCATGAAAATGATGAAAACGACGATGAAAATGACGACGTTGAAAATGACGACGATGAAAATGACGACGATGAAAATGACGACGATGAAAATGACGACGATGAAAATGACGACGATGTAAATGACGACGACGATGAAAATGATGAAAACGACGACGATGAAAATGATGACGATGATGACGATGAAAATGAGGACGACGACGATGATGAAAATGACGATGACGATGAAAATGACGACGATGAAAATGATGACAATGAAAATATCGTCGATTAAAATGACGACGACGATGAAACTGTTGACGACGACGACGATAAAAATGATGACGACGACGATGAAAATGATGACGGCGACAATGATGAAAATGATGACGGCGACAATGATGAAAATGATGACGACGACGATGAAAGTGACGACGACGATGAAAATGACGACGACGATGAAAATGATGACGATGACGATCAAAATGACGACGACGATGAAAATGTTGACGACGACGACGATGAAAATGATGACGACGATGAAAATGACGACGACGATAAAAATGATGACGACGACGATGAAAATGATGACGACGACGATGAAAATGATGACGGCGACAATGATGAAAATGATGACGGCGACAATGATGAAAATGATGACGACGACGATGAAAGTGACGACGACGATGAAAATGACGACGACGATGAAAATGTTGACGACGACGACGATGAAAATGATGACGACGATGAAAATGATGACGACGATGAAAATGACGACGACGATGATGATGATGATGATGATGATGATGATGATGATGAAAATGATGACGATGACGACGATGACGATGAAAATTTTGACCACGACGACGAAAATGACGACGATGATGATGATGATGAAAATGATGACGATGACGACGATGACGATGAAAATTTTGACCACGACGACGAAAATGACGACGATGATGAAAATGACGACAACGATGAAAATGACGACGACGATGAAAATGATGACGGCGACAATGATGAAAATGATGACGACGACGATGAAAATGTTGATGACGACGACGATGAAAATGATGACGACGATGTCGATTAAAATGACGACGACGATCAAACTGTTGACGACGACGACGATGAAAATGACGACGACGATGAAAATGACGACGACGATGAAAATGACGACAACGATGAAAATGACGACGACGATGAAAATGTTGACGACGACGACGATGAAAATGATGACGACGATGAAAATGACGACGACGATGATGATGATGATGATGATGAAAATGATGACGATGACGACGATGACGATGAAAATTTTGACCACGACGACGAAAATGACGACGATGATGAAAATGACGACGACGACAAAAATGACGACGATGATGAAAATGACGACGGCGATGAAAATGATGACGACGATGAAAATAATGACGACGACGATGATGATGATGAAGTTGATGAAAATGACAAGAGCGACGAAGACGATGAAAATGATGACGATGACGATCAAAATGACGACGACGGTGAAAATGTTGACGATGAAAATGTTGACGACGACGACGACGATGAAAATGATGACGACGATGAAAATGTTGACGACGACGATGACAATGATGACGACGACGATGAAAATGATGACGGCGACAATGATGAAAATGATGACGACGACGATGAAAATGTTGACGACGATAAAAATAATGACGACGACGATGATGCTGATGAAGTTGATGAAAATGACAAGAGCGACGAAGACGATGAAAATGATGATGATGACGATCAAAATGACGACGACGATGAAAATGTTGACAACGACGACGATGAAAATGATGATGACGATGAAAATGATGATGACGATGAAAATGACGACGACCATGAAAATGATGAAAACGACGATGAAAATGACGATGAAAATGACGACGATGAAAATGACGACGATGAAAATGACGACGACGATGAAAATGACGACGACGATGAAAATGTTGACGACGATAAAAATGTTGACGACGACGACGATGAAAATGTTGACGACGACGACGATGAAAATGATGACGATGACGACAACGATGATGTTGACGACGATGACGATGAAAATGATGACGATGATGACGATGAAAATGTTGACGACGACGACAATGAAATTTATGACGAAGATGAAAATGATGACGACGATGAAAATGATGACGATGACGATCAAAATGACGACGACGATGAAAATGTTGACGACGACGATGATGAAAATGATAACGACGACGATGATGATGATGAAGTTGATGAAAATGACAAGAGCGACGAAGACGATGAAAATGATGACGACGACGTCGATTAAAATGACGACGTCGATCAAACTGTTGACGACGACGACGATGAAAATGACGACGACGATGAAAATGACGACGATGAAAATGACGACGATGAAAATGACGACGACGATGAAAATGACGACGACGATGAAAATGACGACGACGATGAAAATGTTGACGACGACGACGATGAAAATGATGACGACGACGACGATCAAAATGATGACGACGACGACGATGAAAATGGCGACGACGATCAAAATGAAGACGACGATGATGATGATGATGATGAAAATGATGACGATGACGACGATGACGATGAAAATTTTGACGACGACGACGAAAATGACGACGATGATGAAAATGACGACGACGACAAAAATGACGACGATGATGAAAATGACGACGGCGATGAAAATGATGACGACGATGAAAATAATGACGACGACGATGATGATGATGAAGTTGATGAAAATGACAAGAGCGACGAAGACGATGAAAATGATGACGATGACGATCAAAATGACGACGACGATGAAAATGTTGACGACGACTACGATGAAAATGACGATGACGGTGAAAATGACGACGACGGTGAAAATGATGACGACGACGTCGATTAAAATGACGACGACGATCAAACTGTTCACGACGACGACGATGAAAATGACGACGACGATGAAAATGACGACGACGATGAAAATGTTGACGACGATGAAAATGACGACGACGATGAAAATGTTGACGACGACGACGATCAAAATGATGACGACGACGACGATGAAAATGTTGACGACGACGACGATCAAAATGATGACGATGACGACGATGAAAATGATGACGAAGATGAAAATGATGACGACGATGAAAATGACGACGACGATGAAAATGATGACGACGATGAAAATGATGACGACGACGATGATGATGATGAAGTTGATGAAAATGACAAGAGCGACGAAGACGATGAAAATGATGACGATGACGATCAAAATGACGACGACGATGAAAAATGTTGACGACGACGATGAAATTTATGACGAAGATGAAAATGATGACGACGATGAAAATGACGACGACGATGAAAATGATGACGACGATGAAAATGATGACGACGACGATGATGATGATGAAGTTGATGAAAATGACAAGAGCGACGAAGACGATGAAAATGATGACGATGACGATCAAAATGACGACGACGATGAAAATGTTGACGACGACGATGATGAAAATGATAACGACGACGATGATGATGATGAAGTTGATGAAAATGACAAGAGCGACGAAGACGATGAAAATGATGACGACGACGTCGATTAAAATGACGACGACGATCAAACTGTTGACGACGACGACGATGAAAATGACGACGACAATGAAAATGACGACGACAATGAAAATGACGACGACTATGAAAATGACGACGACTATGAAAATGACGACGACCATGAAAATGATGACGACGACGATGAAAATGACGACGACGATGAAAATGACGACGACGACAATGATGAAAATGATGACGACGACGATGAAAATGACGACGACGATGAAAATGACGACGACGATGAAAATGACGACGACGATGATGAAAATGACGACGACGATGATGATGATGATTATGAAAATGATGACGATGACGACGATGAGGTTAAAATGTTGACGACGAAAATGACGACGACGATGAAAATGATGAAAACGACGATGAAAATGACGACGATGAAAATGACGACGACGATGAAAATGATCAAAACGAAGACGATGAAAATGTTGACGACGACGATGAAAATGATGACGACGACGTCGATTAAAATGACAACGACGATGAAAATGACGACGACGATGAAAATGTTGACGACGACGACGATGAAAATGACGATGACGGTGAAAATGACGACGACGGTGAAAATGACGACGACGGTGAAAATGACGACGACGATGAAAATGTTGATGACGACGACGATGAAAATGATGACGACGACGTCGATTAAAATGACGACGACGATCAAACTGTTGACGACGACGACGATGAAAATGACGACGACGATGAAAATGACGACGACGATGAAAATGACGACGACGATGAAAATGTTGACGACGATAAAAATGTTGACGACGACGACGATGAAAATGTTGACGACGACGACGAAAATGACGACGACGATGAAATTTATGACGAAGATGAAAATGATGACGACGATGAAAATGACGACGACGATGAAAATGATGACGACGACGATGATGATGATGAAGTTGATGAAAATGACAAGAGCGACGAAGACGCTGAAAATGATGACGACGACGTCGATTAAAATGACGACGACGATCAAACTGTTGACGACGACGACGATGAAAATGACGACGACGATGAAAATGATGAAAACGACGATGAAAATGACGACGATGAAAATGACGACGATGAAAATGACGACGATGAAAATGACGACGACGATGAAAATGATGAAAACGAAGACGATGAAAATGTTGACGACGACGATGAAAATGATGACGACGACGTCGATTAAAATGACGACGACGATGAAAATGACGACGACGATGAAAATGTTGACGACGACGACGATGAAAATGACGATGACGGTGAAAATGACGACGACGGTGAAAATGACGACGACGATGAAAATGTTGATGACGACGACGATGAAAATGATGACGACGACGTCGATTAAAATGACGACGACGATCAAACTGTTGACGACGACGACGATGAAAATGACGACGACGATGAAAATGACGACGACGATGAAAATGACGACGACGATGAAAATGTTGACGACGATAAAAATGTTGACGACGACGACGATGAAAATGTTGACGACGACGACGATGAAAATGATGACGATGACGACAACGATGATGTTGACGACGACAACGATGAAAATGTTGACGACGACGACGATCAAAATGATGACGACGACGTCGATGAAAATGATGAAGACGACGACGATGAAAATGATGACGATGATGACGATGAAAATGTTGACGACGACGATGAAAATGATGACGGCGACAATGATGAAAATGATGACGACGACGATGAAAATGACGACGACGATGAAAATGACGACGACGATGAAAATGTTGACGACGATAAAAATGTTGACAACGACGACGATGAAAATGAAGATGACGATGAAAATGAAGACGACGATGAAAATGACGACGACGATGAAAATGACGACGACGATGAAAATGATGAAGACGACGACGATGAAAATGATGACGATGATGACGATGAAAATGTTGACGACGACGACGAAAATGACGACGACGATGAAATTTATGACGAAGATGAAAATGATGACGACGATGAAAATGACGACGACGATAAAAATGATGACGACGATGAAAATGATGACGACGACGATGATGATGATGAAGTTGATGAAAATGACAAGAGCGACGAAGACGATGAAAATGATGACGATGACGATCAAAATGACGACGACGATGAAAATGTTGATGACGACGATGATGAAAATGATAACGACGACGATGATGATGATGAAGTTGATGAAAATGACAAGAGCGACGAAGACGATGAAAATGATGACGACGACGTCGATTAAAATGACGACGACGATCAAACTGTTGACGACGACGACGATGAAAATGACGACGACGATGAAAATGACGACGACTATGAAAATGACGACGACCATGAAAATGATGACGACGACGATGAAAATGACGACGACGATGAAAATGACGACGACGACAATGATGAAAATGATGACGACGACGATGAAAATGACGACGACGATGAAAATGACGACGACGATGATGAAAATGACGACGACGATGATGATGATGATGAAGAAAATGATGACGATGTAAATGACGACGATGAAAATGACGACGATGAAAATGACGACGATGAAAATGACGACGACGATGAAAATGATGAAAACGAAGACGATGAAAATGTTGACGACGACGATGAAAATGATGACGACGACGTCGATTAAAATGACGACGACGATGAAAATGACGACGACGATGAAAATGTTGACGACGACGACGATGAAAATGACGATGACGGTGAAAATGACGACGACGGTGAAAATGTTGATGACGACGACGATGAAAATGTTGATGACGACGTCGATTAAAATGACGACGACGATCAAACTGTTGACGACGACGACGATGAAAATGACGACGACGATGAAAATGACGACGACGATGAAAATGACGACGACGATGAAAATGACGACGACGATGAAAATGACGACGACGATGAAAATGACGACGACGATGAAAATGTTGACGACGATAAAAATGTTGACGACGACGACGATGAAAATGTTGACGACGACGACGATGAAAATGATGACGATGACGACGATGAAAATGATGACGATGATGACGATGAAAATGTTGACGACGACGACGAAAATGATGACGACGATGAAAATGACGACGACGATGAAAATGATGACGACGATGAAAATGATGACGACGACGATGATGATGATGAAGTTGATGAAAATGACAAGAGCGACGAAGACGATGAAAATGATGACGATGACGATCAAAATGACGACGACGATGAAAATGTTGACGACGACGATGATGAAAATGATAACGACGACGATGATGATGATGAAGTTGATGAAAATGACAAGAGCGACGAAGACGATGAAAATGATGACGACGACGTCGATTAAAATGACGACGACGATCAAACTGTTGACGACGACGACGATGAAAATGACGACGACGATGAAAATGACGACGACGATGAAAATGTTGACGACGACGATGAAAATGTTGACGACGACGACGAAAATGACGACGACGATGAAAATGACGACGACGATGAAAATGACGACGACGATGAAAATGTTGACGACGACGATGAAAATGTTGACGACGACGATGAAAATGACGACGAAGAAAATGACGACGATGAAAATGACGACGATGAAAATGACGACGACGATGAAAATGATGACGACGATGAAAATGACGACGACGATGAAAATGATGACGACGACGATGAAAATGATGACGGCGACAATGATGAAAATGATGACGACGACGATGAAAATGACGACGACGATGAAAATGTTGACGACGATAAAAATGTTGACAACGACGACGATGAAAATGACGACGACGATGAAAATGACGACGACGATGAAAATGACGACGACGATGAAAATGATGAAGACGTCGACGATGAAAATGATGACGATGATGACGATGAAAATGTTGACGACGACGATGAAATTTATGACGAAGATGAAAATGACGACGACGATGAAAATGATGACGACGATGATGATGATGAAGTTGATGAAAATGACAAGAGCGACGACGACGATGAAAATGATGACGATGATGACGATGAAAATGAGGACGACGACGATGATGAAAATGAGGACGACGATGAAAATGACGACGACGATGAAAATGTTGACGACGACGACGATGAAAATGACGACGACGGTGAAAATGTTGACGACGACGACGATGAAAATGATGATGACGACGTCGATTAAAATGAAGACGACGATGAAAATGATGACGACGATGAAAATGATGACGGTGAAAATGATGACGACGATGAAAATGACGACGACGATGACGATGAAAATGATGACGACGACGATGAAAATGATGACGACTATGAAAATGATGACGACGATGAAAATGATGACGACGACGATGACGATGATGTTGACGACGACAACGATGACGACGATGAAAATGATGACGATGACGATGACGATGATAAAGTTGATGAAAATGTCAGAACGACGAAGACGATGAAAATGATGACGACAATGATAAAAATGACGACGACGACGATGATGTTGACGAGGACAACGATGACGACGACGACGATGAAAATGATGACGATGACGACAACGATGATGTTGACGACGACGATGAAAAAATGTTGACGACGACGACGATGAAAATGTTGACGACGACGACGATGAAAATGTTGACGACGACGACGATGAAAATGTTGACTACGACGACGATGAAAATGATGACGACGATGAAAATGACGACGACGACGACGACGATGACGACGACAACGATGATGTTGACGATGACGACAACGATGATGTTGACGATGACGACAACGATGATGTTGACGATGACGACAACGATGATGTTGACGACGACGACGATGAAAATGTTGACGACGACGACGATGAAAATGATGACAACGACGTCGATGAAAATGATGACGACAACGATGATGATGATAAAGTTGATGAAAATGACAAGAACGACGAAGACGATGAAAATGATGACGACGACAACGACGATAAAAATCATGACGACGATGATAAAAATGACGACGACGATGACGACGACGATGAAAATGATGACGATGATGTTGACGACGACAACGATGACGACGATGAAAATGATGACGATGACGATGATGATGATAAAGTTGATGAAAATGTCAGAACGACGAAGACGATGAAAATTATGACGATGACGACGACGATGATGTTGACGACGACGACGATGAAAATGTTGACGACGACGACGATGAAAATGATGACGACGACGACGATGAAAATGACGACGACGGCGACGATGAAAATGACGACGACGACGACGATGAAAATGACGACGACGGTGAAAATGTTGACGACGACGACGATGAAAATGATGATGACGACGTCGATTAAAATGAAGACGACGATGAAAATGATGACGACGATGAAAATGATGACGGTGAAAATGATGACGACGATGAAAATGACGACGACGATGACGGTGAAAATGATGACGACGATGAAAATGACGACGACGATGACGATGAAAATGATGACGACGACGATGAAAATGATGACGACTATGAAAATGATGACGACGATGAAAATGATGACGACGACGATGACGATGATGTTGACGACGACAACGATGACGACGATGAAAATGATGACGATGACGATGATAAAGTTGATGAAAATGTCAGAACGACGAAGACGATGAAAATGATGACGACAATGATAAAAATGACGACGACGACGATGATGTTGACGAGGACAACGATGACGACGACGACGATGAAAATGATGACGATGACGACAACGATGATGTTGACGACGACGACGAAAAAAATGTTGACGACGACGACGATGAAAATGTTGACGACGACGACGATGAAAATGTTGACAACGACGACGATGAAAATGTTGACTACGACGACGATGAAAATGATGACGACGATGAAAATGACGACGACGACGACGACGACGACGACGACGATGATGTTGACGATGACGACAACGATGATGTTGACGATGACGACAACGATGATGTTGACGGCGACGACGATGAAAATGTTGACGACGACGACGATGAAAATGATGACAACGACGTCGATGAAAATGATGACGACAACGATGATGATGATAAAGTTGATGAAAATGACAAGAACGACGAAGACGATGAAAATGTTGACGACGACGACGAAAATGACGACGACGATGAAATTTATGACGAAGATGAAAATGATGATGACGACGATGATGATGATGAAGTTGATGAAAATGACAAGAGCGACGAAGACGATGAAAATGATGACGATGACGATCAAAATGACGACGACGATGAAAATGTTGACGACGACGATGATGAAAATGATAACGACGACGATGATGATGATGAAGTTGATGAAAATGACAAGAGCGACGAAGACGCTGAAAATGATGACGACGACGTCGATTAAAATGACGACGACGATCAAACTGTTGACGACGACGACGATGAAAATGACGACGACAATGAAAATGACGACGACTATGAAAATGACGACGACTATGAAAATGACGACGACTATGAAAATGACGACGACCATGAAAATGATGACGACGACGATGAAAATGACGACGACGATGAAAATGACGACGACGACAATGATGAAAATGATGACGACGACGATGAAAATGACGACGACGATGAAAATGACGACGACGATGATGAAAATGACGACGACGATGATGATGATGATTATGAAAATGATGACGATGACGACGATGAGGTTAAAATGTTGACGACGACGAAAATGACGACGACGATGAAAATGATGAAAACGACGATGAAAATGACGACGATGAAAATGACGACGATGAAAATGACGACGACGATGAAAATGATCAAAACGAAGACGATGAAAATGTTGACGACGACGATGAAAATGATGACGACGACGTCGATTAAAATGACAACGACGATGAAAATGACGACGACGATGAAAATGTTGACGACGACGACGATGAAAATGACGATGACGGTGAAAATGACGACGACGGTGAAAATGACGACGACGATGAAAATGTTGATGACGACGACGATGAAAATGATGACGACGACGTCGATTAAAATGACGACGACGATCAAACTGTTGACGACGACGACGATGAAAATGACGACGACGATGAAAATGACGACGACGATGAAAATGACGACGACAATGAAAATGTTGACGACGATAAAAATGTTGACGACGACGACGATGAAAATGTTGACGACGACGACGAAAATGACGACGACGATGAAATTTATGACGAAGATGAAAATGATGACGACGATGAAAATGACGACGACGATGAAAATGATGACGACGACGATGATGATGATGAAGTTGATGAAAATGACAAGAGCGACGAAGACGCTGAAAATGATGACGACGACGTCGATTAAAATGACGACGACGATCAAACTGTTGACGACGACGACGATGAAAATGACGACGACAATGAAAATGACGACGACTATGAAAATGACGACGACTATGAAAATGACGACGACCATGAAAATGATGACGACGACGATGAAAATGACGACGACGATGAAAATGACGACGACGATGAAAATGACGACGACGATGAAAATGACGACGACAATAATGATGAAAATGACGACGACGACAATGATGAAAATGACGACGACGATGAAAATGACGACGACGATGATGATGATGATGATGAAAATGATGACGATGACGACGATGAGGTTAAAATGTTGACGACGACGAAAATGACGACGACGATGAAAATGATGAAAACGACGATGAAAATGACGACGATGAAAATGACGACGATGAAAATGACGACGATGAAAATGACGACGACGATGAAAATGATGAAAACGAAGACGATGAAAATGTTGACGACGACGATGAAAATGATGACGACGACGTCGATTAAAATGACGACGACGATGAAAATGTTGACGACGACGACGATGAAAATGACGATGACGGTGAAAATGACGACGACGGTGAAAATGACGACGACAATGAAAATGTTGATGACGACGACGATGAAAATGATGACGACGACGTCGATTAAAATGACGACGACGATCAAACTGTTGACGACGACGACGATGAAAATGACGACGACGATGAAATTGACGACGACGATGAAAATGACGACGACGATGAAAATGTTGACGACGATAAAAATGTTGACGACGACGACGATGAAAATGTTGACGACGACGACGATGAAAATGTTGACGATGACGACAACGATGATGTTGACGACGACAACGATGAAAATGTTGACGACGACGACGATCAAAATGATGACGACGACGTCGATGAAAATGATGAAGACGACGACGATGAAAATGATGACGATGATGACGATGAAAATGTTGACGACGACGATGAAAATGATGACGGCGACAATGATGAAAATGATGACGACGACGATGAAAATGACGACGACGATGAAAATGACGACGACGATGAAAATGTTGACGACGATAAAAATGTTGACAACGACGACGATGAAAATGAAGATGACGATGAAAATGAAGACGACGATGAAAATGACGACGACGATGAAAATGACGACGACGATGAAAATGATGAAGACGACGACGATGAAAATGATGACGATGATGACGATGAAAATGTTGACGACGACGACGAAAATGACGACGACGATGAAATTTATGACGAAGATGAAAATGATGACGACGATGAAAATGACGACGACGATAAAAATGATGACGACGATGAAAATGATGACGACGACGATGATGATGATGAAGTTGATGAAAATGACAAGAGCGACGAAGACGATGAAAATGATGACGATGACGATCAAAATGACGACGACGATGAAAATGTTGACGACGACGATGATGAAAATGATAACGACGACGATGATGATGATGAAGTTGATGAAAATGACAAGAGCGACGAAGACGATGAAAATGATGACGACGACGTAGATTAAAATGACGACGACGATCAAACTGTTGACGACGACGACGATGAAAATGACGACGACGATGAAAATGACGACGACGATGAAAATGACGACGACGATGAAAATGACGACGATGAAAATGTTGACGACGACGATGAAAATGACGACGATGAAAATGACGACGATGAAAATGACGACGATGAAAATGACGACGACGATTGAAAATGATGACGACGATGAAAATGACGACGACGATGAAAATGATGACGACGACGATGAAAATGATGACGGCGACAATGATGAAAATGATGACGACGACGATGAAAATGACGACGACGATGAAAATGTTGACGACGATAAAAATGTTGACAACGACGACGATGAAAATGACGACGACGATGAAAATGACGACGACGATGAAAATGACGACGACGATGAAAATGATGAAGACGTCGACGATGAAAATGATGACGATGATGACGATGAAAATGTTGACGACGACGATGAAATTTATGACGAAGATGAAAATGACGACGACGATGAAAATGATGACGACGATGATGATGATGAAGTTGATGAAAATGACAAGAGCGACGACGACGATGAAAATGATGACGATGATGACGATGAAAATGAGGACGACGACGATGATGAAAATGAGGACGACGATGAAAATGACGACGACGATGAAAATGTTGACGACGACGACGATGAAAATGACGACGACGGTGAAAATGTTGACGACGACGACGATGAAAATGACGACGACGGTGAAAATGTTGACGACGACGACGATGAAAATGATGATGACGACGTCGATTAAAATGAAGACGATGATGAAAATGATGACGACGATGAAAATGATGACGGTGAAAATGATGACGACGATGAAAATGACGACGACGATGACGATGAAAATGATGACGACGACGATGAAAATGATGACGACTATGAAAATGATGACGACGATGAAAATGATGACGACGACGATGACGATGATGTTGACGACGACAACGATGACGACGATGAAAATGATGACGATGACGATGACGATGATAAAGTTGATGAAAATGTCAGAACGACGAAGACGATGAAAATGATGACGACAATGATAAAAATGACGACGACGATGTTGACGAGGACAACGATGACGACGACGACGATGAAAATGATGACGATGACGACAACGATGATGTTGACGACGACGACGAAAAAATGTTGACGACGACGACGATGAAAATGTTGACGACGACGACGATGAAAATGTTGACTACGACGACGATGAAAATGATGACGACGATGAAAATGACGACGACGACGACGACGACGACGACGATGACGACGACAACGATGATGTTGACGATGACGACAACGATGATGTTGACGATGACGACAACGATGATGTTGACGACGACGACGATGAAAATGTTGACGACGACGACGATGAAAATGATGACAACGACGTCGATGAAAATGATGACGACAACGATGATGATGATAAAGTTGATGAAAATGACAAGAACGACGAAGACGATGAAAATGATGACGACGACAACGACGATAAAAATCATGACGACGATGATAAAAATGACGACGACGATGACGACGACGATGAAAATGATGACGATGATGTTGACGACGACAACGATGACGACGATGAAAATGATGACGATGACGATGATGATGATAAAGTTGATGAAAATGTCAGAACGACGAAGACGATGAAAATTATGACGATGACGACGACGATGATGTTGACGACGACGACGATGAAAATGTTGACGACGACGACGATGAAAATGATGACGACGACGACGATGAAAATGACGACGACGGCGACGATGAAAATGACGACGACGACGACGATGAAAATGACGACGACGGTGAAAATGTTGACGACGACGACGATGAAAATGACGACGACGGTGAAAATGTTGACGACGACGACGATGAAAATGATGATGACGACGTCGATTAAAATGAAGACGACGATGAAAATGATGACGACGATGAAAATGATGACGGTGAAAATGATGACGACGATGAAAATGACGACGACGATGACGATGAAAATGATGACGACGACGATGAAAATGATGACGACTATGAAAATGATGACGACGATGAAAATGATGACGACGACGATGACGATGATGTTGACGACGACAACGATGACGACGATGAAAATGATGACGATGACGATGACGATGATAAAGTTGATGAAAATGTCAGAACGACGAAGACGATGAAAATGATGACGACAATGATAAAAATGACGACAAAGATGATAAAAATGACGACAACGATGAGGATGATAAAGTTGATGAAAATGACAAGAACGACACAGACGATGAAAATTATGACGATGACGACGACGATGATGTTGACGACGACGACAATGAAAATGTTGACGACGACGACGATGAAAATGTTGACGACGACGACGATGAAAATGTTGACGACGACGACGATGAAAATGACGACGACGATGAAAATGATGACGACGACGTCGATGAAAATGACGACGACGACGATGAAAATGACGACGACGACGTTGAAAATGATGACGACGATGAAAATGATGACGACGACTATGAAAATGACGACGACTATGAAAATGACGACGACGATGAAAATGACGACGACGATGAAAATGACCGCCGACGATGACGACGACGACGATGACGACGATGACGACGATGACGACGATGACGACGACGACGATGACGACGACGACGATTTCGACGACGACGATTTCGACGACGACGATTTCGACGACGACGATGACGACGACGATGATGTTGACGACGACAACGATGACGACGACGACGATGAAAATGATGACGATGACAACAACGATGATGTTGACGACGACGACGATGAAAATGATGACAACGACGTCGATGGAAATGATGACGACAACGATGATGATGATAAAGTTGATGAAAATGACAAGAACGACGAAGACGATGAAAATGATGACGACGACAACGACGATAAAAATGATGACGACGACGATGAAAATGACGACGACGATGAAAATGACGACGACGATGAAAATGATGACGACGACGATGAAAATGAGACGACGACGACGATGAAACTGTTGACGACGACGACGATGTAAATGACGACGACGATGATGACGACGACAATGAAAATGATGACGATGACGACAACGATGATGTTGACGACGACGACGACAACGATAAAAATGATGACGACGATGATAAAAATGACGACGACGATGAAAATGACGACGACAATGACGACGACGATGAAAATGATGACGACGATGACGATGATGATGATAAAGTTGATGAAAATGTCAGAACGACGAAGACGATGAAAATGATGACGACAATCATAAAAAATGACGACGATGATGATAAAAAAGACGACAACGATGAGGATGATAAAGTTGATGAAAATGACAAGAACGACACAGACGATGAAAATTATGACGACGATGAAAATGATGACGACGATGAAAATGACGACGACAATGACGACGACGATGAAAATGATGACGACGATGACGATGATTGATGATAAAGTTGATGAAAATGTCAGAACGACGAAGACGATGAAAATGATGACGACAATCATAAAAATGACGACGATGATGATAAAAAAGACGACAACGATGAGGATGATAAAGTTGATGAAAATGACAAGAACGACACAGACGATGAAAATTATGACGACGACGATGACGACGACGACGATTTTCGACGACGACGATGACGACGACGATGATGTTGACGACGACAACGATGACGACGACGATGACGACGACGACGATGAAAATGATGACGATGACGACGACGACGATGACGATAAAAATGATGACGACGACGTCGATGAAAATGATGACGACGAAGTCGATGAAAATGATGACGAAAGTCGATGAAAATGACGACAACGATGAAACTGTTGACGACGACGACGATGAAAATGACGACGACCAAGAAAATGATGACGATGACGATGATGAAAATGATGACGACAACGATGATGATGATAAAGTTGATGAAAATGACAAGAACGACGAAGACGATGAAAATGATGACGACGACAACGACGGATGAAAACCACGACGACGATGATAAAAATGACGACGACGATGAAAATAAGGACGACGATGAAAATGATGACGACGACGATGACGATGATGTTGACGACGACAACGATGACGACGATGAAAATGATGACGATGACGATGATGATGATAAAGTTGATGAAAATGTCAGAACGACGAAGACGATGAAAATGATGACGACGACGATAAAAATGACGACGACGACGACGAAAATGATGACGACGACGTCGATGAAAATGACGACGACGATGAAACTGTTGACGACGACTACGATGAAAATGACGACGACAATGATGACGACGACAATGAAATGATGACGATGACGATGATGAAAATGATGACGACAACGATGATGATGATTAAGTTGATGAAAAAGACAAGAACGACGAAGACGATGAAAATGATGACGACGATGATAAAAATGACGACGACGATGAAAATAAAGACGACGACAACGACGATGAAATGATGACGACGATGATAAAAATGACGACGACGATGAAAATAACGACGACGATGAAAATGAAGACGACGATGAAAATGATGACGACGACAACGACGATGAAAATGATGACGGTGAAAATGATGACGACGATGGAAAATGACGACGACGATGACGATGAAAATGACGACGACGATGACGATGAAAATGATGACGACGACGATGAAATGTTGACGACGACGACGATGAAAATGTTGACGACGACGACGATGAAAATGTTGACGACGACGACGATGAAAATGTTGACTACGACGACGATGAAAAATGAGACGACGACGATGAAAATGAGACGACGACGACGATGAAACTGTTGACGACGACGACGATGTAAATGACGACGACGATGATGACGACGACAATGAAAATGATGACGATGACGACAACGATGATGTTGACGACGACGACGACAACGATAAAAATGATGACGACGATGATAAAAATGACGACGACGATGAAAATGACGACGACAATGACGACGACGATGAAATGATGACGACGATGACGATGATGATGATAAAGTTGATGAAAATGTCAGAACGACGAAGACGATGAAAATGATGACGACAATCATAAAAATGACGACGATGATGATAAAAAAGACGACAACGATGAGGATGATAAAGTTGATGAAAATGACAAGAACGACACAGACGATGAAAATTATGACGACGATGAAAATGATGACGACGATGAAAATGACGACGACAATGACGACGACGATGAAAATGATGACGACGATGACGATGATGATGATAAAGTTGATGAAAATGTCAGAACGACGAAGACGATGAAAATGATGACGACAATCATAAAAATGACTACGATGATGATAAAAAAAGACGACAACGATGAGGATGATAAAGTTGATGAAAATGACAAGAACGACACAGACGATGAAAATTATGACGACGACGATGACGACGACGACGATTTCGACGACGACGATGACGACGACGATGATGTTGACGACGACAACGATGACGACGACGATGACGACGACGACGATGAAAATGATGACGATGGACGACGACGACGATGACGATAAAAATGATGACGACGACGTCGATGAAAATGATGACGACGAAGTCGATGAAAATGATGACGACGAAGTCGATGAAAATGACGACAACGATGAAACTGTTGACGACGACGACGATGAAAATGACGACCGACCATGAAAATGATGACGATGACGATGATGAAAATGATGACGACAACGATGATGATGATAAAGTTGATGAAAATGACAAGAACGACGAAGACGATGAAAATGATGACGACGACAACGACGATGAAAACCACGACGACGATGATAAAAATGACGACGACGATGAAAATAAGGACGACGATGAAAATGATGACGACGACGATGACGTTGATGTTGACGACGACAACGATGACGACGATGAAAATGATGACGATGACGATGATGATGATAAAGTTGATGAAAATGTCAGGAACGACCGAAGGACGATGAAAATGATGACGACGACGATAAAAATGACGACGACGACGACGAAAATGATGACGACGACGTCGATGAAAATGACGACGACGATGTGAAACTGTTGACGACGACTACGATGAAAAATGACGACGACAATGATGACGACGACAATGAAAAATGATGACGATGACGATGATGAAAATGATGACGACAACGATTGATGATGATTAAGTTGATGAAATGACAAGAACGACGAAGACGATGAAAATGATGACGACGATGATAAAAATGACGACGACGATGAAAATAAAGACGACGACAACGACGATGAAAATGATGACGACGATGATAAAAATGACGACGACGATGAAATAAC
Source organism: Lampetra planeri (assembly GCF_965212315.1). Taxonomy (NCBI): domain Eukaryota; kingdom Metazoa; phylum Chordata; class Hyperoartia; order Petromyzontiformes; family Petromyzontidae; genus Lampetra; species Lampetra planeri. The sequence continues at coordinate 32,554 of NW_027615712.1, forward strand.
GACGACGATGAAAATGAAGACGACGATGAAAATGATGACGACGACAACGACGATGAAAATGATGACGGTGAAAATGATGACGACGGATGAAAATGACGACGACGATGACGATGAAAATGACGACGACGATGACGATGAAAATGATGACGACGACGATGAAAATGTTGACGACGACGACGATGAAAATGTTGACGACGGACGACGATGAAAATGTTGACGACGACGACGATGAAAATGTTGACTCGACGACGATGAAAATGATGACGACGACGTCGATGAAAATGACGACGACGATGAAACTGTTGACGACGACGACGATGAAAATGACGACTACGATGAAAATGACGACGACAATGTTGACGACGACAATGAAAATGATGACGATGACGATGATGAAAATGATGACGACAACGATGATGATGATTAAGTTGATGAAAATGACAAGAACGACGAAGACGATGAAAATGATGACGACGATGATAAAAATTGACGACGACGTTGAAAATAAAGACGACGACAACGACGATGATAATGATGACGACGATGATAAAAATGACGACGACGATGAAAATAACGACGACGATGAAAATGAAGACGACGATGAAAATGATGACGACGACAACGACGATGAAAATGATGACGGTGAAATTGATGACTGGACGATGAAAATGACGACGACGATGACGATGAAAATGACGACGACGATGACGATGAAAATGATGACGACGACGATGAAAATGTTGACGACGACGACGATGAAAATGTTGACGACGACGACGATGGAAAATGTTGACGACGACGACGATGAAAATGTTGACTACGACGACGATGAAAATGTTGACGACGACGACGATGAAAATGTTGACGACGACGACGAGTGAAAATGACGACGACGATGAAAATGACGACGACGATGAAAATGACGACGATGACGATGATGAAAATGATGACGACAACGATGATGATGATAAAGTTGATTAAAATGAAAAGAACGACGAAGACGATGAAAAATGATGACGACGACAACGACGATGAAAATGATGACGACGATGATGTTGACGACGACAACGATGACGACGACGACGATGAAAATGATGACGATGACGGACAACGAGAAAATGTTGACGACGACGACGATGAAAATGATGACAACGACGTCGATGAAAATGATGACGACAACGATGATGATGATAAAGTTGATGAAAATGACAAGGAACGACGAAGACGATGAAAATGATGACGACGACAACGACGATAAAAATCATGACGACGATGATAAAAATGACGACGACGATGACGACGACGATGAAAATGATGACGATGATGTTGACGAACGACAACGATGACGACGATGAAAAATGATGACGATGACGATGATGATGATAAAGTTGATGAAATGTCAGAACGACGAAGACGATGAAAATGATGACGACAATGATAAAAATGACGACTAAGATGATAAAAATGACGACAACGATGAGGTGATAAAGTTGATGAAATGACAAGAAACGAAACAGACTATGAAAATTATGACGATGACGACGACGATGATGTTGACGACGACGACGATGAAAATGTTGACGACGACGACGATGAAAATGTTGACGACGACGACGATGAAAATGACGACGACGATGAAAATGATGACGATGACGATGATGAAAATGATGACGACAACGATGATGATGATAAAGTTGATGAAAATGACAAGAACGACGAAGACGATGAAAATGATGACGACAACAACGACGATGAAAACCACGACGACGATGATAAAAATGACGACGACGATCAAAATAAGGGACGACGATGAAAATGATGACGACGACAACGACGATTAAAATGATGACGACGATGCTAAAAATGACGACGACGGTGAAAATGATGACGACGATGACGACAACGATTAAAATGATGACGACGACGACGACGACGATTAAAATGATGACGACGACAATGACGATGATGTTGACGACGACGATGACGACGACGATGAAAATGACGACGACGATGATGACGACGACGACGATGATGACGACGACGATGTGAAATGATGACGACAACAATTATGATGAAGTTGATGGAAAATGTTGATGAAAAATGATGAAAATGACAAGAAATGACAAGAACGACGAAGACGACGACGATGATGACGACGACGATGATGACGACGATGAAAATGATGACGACGATGAAAATGATGACGACGACGATGACGATGATGTTGACGACGACAACGATGACGACGATGAAAATGATGACGATGACGATGATGATGATAAAGTTGATGAAAATGTCAGAACGACGAAGACGATGAAAATGATGACGACAATGATAAAAATGACGACGATGATGAAAATGACGACGACGACGATGATGTTGACGACGACAACGACGACGACGATGACGACGACGACGATGACGACGACGACGACGATGACGACGACGACGATGACGACGACGATGACGACGACGATGACGACGACGACGACGATGACGATGATGATGATAAAGTTGATGAAAATGTCAGAACGACGAAGACGATGAAAATGATGACGACAATCATAAAAATGACGACGATGATGATAAAAAAGACGACAACGATGAGGATGATAAAGTTGATGAAAATGACAAGAACGACACAGACGATGAAAATTATGACGACGATGAAAAATGATGACGAAGATGAAAATGATGACGACGATGACGACGACGACGATGACGACGACGATGATGTTGACGACGACAACGATGACGACGACGACGATGACGACGACGACGATGAAAATGATGACGATGACGACGACGACGATGACGACGACAATTATGATGATAAAGTTGATGAAAATGACAAGATCGACGAAGACGATGAAAATGATGACAACGATGATAAAAATGACGACGACGATGAAAATGACGACGACGATGAAATGACGACGGCGATGAAATTGATGACGACGACGACGACGATTATGAAAATAATGACGATGACGACGACGACGATGATGAAAATGTTCACGGACGAAGATGAAAATGACGACGACAATGAAAATGTTGACGACGACGACGATGAAAATGACAACGACGATGAAAATGATGACGACGACGTCGATGAAAATGATGACGATGACGACGATGACGATAAAAATGATGACGACGACGTCGATGAAAATGATGACGACGAAGTCGATGAAAATGACGACAACGATGAAACTGTTGACGACGACGACGATGAAAAATGACGACGACGATGAAAAATGATGACGATGACGATGATGAAAATGATGACGACAACGATGATGATGATAAAGTTGATGAAAATGACAAGAACGACGAAGACGATGAAAATGATGACGACGACAACGACGATGAAAAACACGACGACGATGATAAAAATGACGACGACGATGAAAATAAGGACGACGATGAAATGATGATGACGATGATAAAAATGACGACGACGATGAAAAATGACGACGACGACAACGACGATGAAAATGATGACGACGATGAAAATGATGACGACGACGATGACGATGATGTTGACGACGACAACGATGACGACGATGAAAATGATGACGATGACGATGATGATGATAAAGTTGATGAAAATGTCAGAACGACGAAGACGATGAAAATGATGACGACGACGATAAAAATGACGACGACGACGACGAAATGATGACGACGACGTCGATGAAAATGACGACGACGATGAAACTGTTGACGACGACTACGATGAAAATGACGACGACAATGATGACGACGACAATGAAAATGATGACGATGACGATGATGAAATGATGACGACAACGATGATGATGATTAAGTTGATGAAAATGACAAGAACGACGAAGACGATGAAAATGATGACGACGATGATAAAAATGACGACGACGATGAAAATAAAGACGACGACAACGACGATGAAAATGATGACGACGATGATAAAAATGACGACGACGATGAAAATAACGACGACGATGATAAATGAAGACGACGATGAAAATGATGACGACGACAACGACGATGAAAATGATGACGGTGAAAATGATGACGACGATGGATGAAATGGACGACGACGATGACGATGAAAA
>NW_027615713.1:0-36633 GCF_965212315.1 Lampetra planeri
CCCAACGCTCCCCTGGTTCTGATTGTCACTGGTGCTTCGTTGGTCTCAGGTGCAGTCAGGAGGCGATGACAGGGTGCTCGTCATGGGAGCCACCAACCGGGCCTCAGGAGCTGGATGAAGCAGTCCTCAGGTGCGTGACGCTCCCGGCTGCAGTTGTCACCTGTCCTGTGCAGCATCACCTCCAGTGTTTGTTCTGCTGTTTATCTTCCAGGCGCTTTGCCAAAAGGGTCTATGTGACACTGCCTGATGACAAGGTATGTGTGTTCAGACAATGATGTTTAATTTTAATATTTAATAGGCGAATGGTGATTTAAAAAAAAAAATGTAACGTGACTAATTTGTCTTTGGTTCCTTCAGACAAGACACACGCTGCTGGAAAATCTTTTTAGGGAAACACGGGAGCCCACTGAGCAAAAATGAGTTTGACTGCACTTTGCAAAGTGAGCTTCATGTTTTTCAGCACATACATACATACACACACACACACACACACACCTGTGTGTTCTCTTGCGTTAATTCCCTGATGTATAACCTGACAGAGCGACTGCGGGGTATTCAGGAAGTGTATCTGACATCATTAGCTAAAGATGCTGCCCTTGGGCCAATTAGAGGTAAAACCTTTTCATCACCAAATGATTCATGTATTCAGTCCATTTTTTTTTTGTATTTTAATAATCTGTCCTTGAAGATTTCGTTCCGTTACAATATGATGATTGTGTCCTAGTTCCGATGTTTGGGTCATGTGTGCATTCTTATCTCTTCTCTTGCAGAATTGGGTCCGGACCAAGTCCGACATATGGCTGCGAGTCAGGTGAGAGAAATACTATTAAAAAGCTTTATGCTTGTCTGTCTCATGTACTAGTACCTCCATGTTTTTTGTTTTGGTTTTTTTTACCAGATGCGCAACATCAAGATGAAAGACTTTGAGGATTCCCTGAAGCGCATTAAGCCCAGCGTCAGCCCAGTGACTCTTCACATGTACAACAATTGGAACAAGGATTTTGGTGACACCACAGCGTTTTGAAATTTTATACTGTAAATACTCGGTCCCTCTGCTTTGCTCTCCTGGTTGAAGTCGGCGTCACCATCAGAGCGTTCACATTTCCTACACTTTCAGAAGGTGAAATGATATTTGAAATCAATTTCCTGTTTTATGGGAAGACTCTCCTAATACGATTTTGTATGAATTCCTGTATATTATTCTCCTCAGTCGCTTCCTTGTACATTATTTATTCTCTACAATGTCCTACAAAATTACACATGATTTTTTTTTTCTCTCCCAGGAGAAAAAAACTTGAGGGCAGGAGAGGCAGCAAGTTTCCATAAATTCTGACATAGGCTGGTTTATTTATGTTCTTTTTATTCCCATGTCCATCAATCCCCTGACTTGATGATGGTATCAATCACCAAGTGCTCTGTGTACAATGGAAAGAGTGGGGGGTTTTCTTTTTGCACATTTTGGATGAAAATCCTCAAGCTGTCAAGCTAAGTTGGAGACCTCAAGAACTGGCGCACAACATTTTCTTTCAAACAAAACTGTCGTGGTCTCTGTTCTCTCACATCAATAAACACTCAAGCTGTCCACACACATCTGTTCCCGTGCTTCATTCTTGCAGGTAGATGGCGCCGCAGTCCTGTCTTTAGTTCCACAGCGCCTCCGCAGCCTGAGTCTTCATCTAGAACCCTCCTGTAAGGTTTGGTGTTGAACAGTCACGCTGAAGGAACCGTGTGTGTTGAAGTGTTTCAAAAGAAAGCGTTGAGTAGTAAACTAATGCAACCTGCTGGTTGAAATCCAGTCAAAAGCTAATAACAAGGCCAGAAGGAGCTGGTCTGTTGGTCTGCAACAGTTAAATGGGTCTAGTCAATACATGTGGGCAGTCATGGAGCTTTATTTTAGTGCAATGCAAACTTTTCCACTAAAAAAAAAATAAAACGAATGCAACCTCTATACCCAAAGGCCCTTGGTCTGGTCAGCTGGTGGTGTTGCCTGTGGTTCATGTGGCCCTGCAGCTGCATCATCTCTTCCTGCCCAGGTTTACATACACTGCAAACGCAAACATTTTCTGCAGCTCGCTTTGCTTTTCCAACTTGTCTCCTGATTGCTGACTTTTAATTCCACATCGTCTGAGAAACGACTAACGAAATGACACGCAAAGCCTTCAATTCCAGCGCTGCGACCGCACCTCAGGCTACTCTTTCTCTCTCGCTCTCTCTCCCCCGAGGGTGAAATGCTAGATGAAGTGTGTTTTTTAACGTGTCATGACTGAAGAGCTTCTTTCATGACACGAGACGGGAATGGAGAGTGGTCCAAGTTTGGATTTAGTCATCCTGCACAGAAAACAAATACTCTCTATGACTGGTAGCGCGACGACACACCTTTTAACTTACGTGTGAGAGTGACTGAGCGCATACAAGTTGTGAGATACACATTATTCACAAATATCAACAATGAAAATGGCTCAATAAAATGTGCTTTAAATGTATTTAATACCTGACATACTGTCATCAACACTGTTAGGGAGAGTGTTGATGACGCTTACTCCACCACAGTGGCTCATTTATGCTTTGACTACGACATCCACTCCAGGGAAAACAGAATAGGTCCATCATTTGATACCTCCAGTGAACCAGTCCAGACAGGCAGACAGGAGGTGAATAGTCATCACAGTGAGGACCCCTCTCCGACTGAGCAAACAGAATGAGTGTTTTCTTCAAGTGGCCCATTATGAAAACAGTGTGTGGCTGGGAGGGTTTTGTTATGATGTGTTTTACTTTCCCGGTTTGTGCCACAATGTCATTTGGCACAATACACATGGTGCTATTCCCAGTGATCGTGAGTGTTTTTTAAGGAAAGCTTGGTTGTAAATGTTGCTGCGGCTGAAGGATATCCTTCAATATTCAGGATTTGGCCCTTTCACCTTTGGTTTAAAGATGTGATTCAGGCCTTGCACAGTGGAAAACCTTCAGGGCTGAGTCGTGTCCTCTTTCCCAGCACTGGCTGCTACTGTTCCGCTAGCCTGCACACCCAATACATAACCTCATTGACCATGGCAGTGTTATCTTTCTGTCTCACGGGAGTCTCGAAGCCAAGTCCGATCTTGTATCCAATGACAACGTCTGTCTTTAATGAGCAGATTTATTTTCCTTGCTCTGTGTTTATTCTATGCTGTGTGCGTATCTGCGGGTGTGTGCGGGGAAGAAATGGGTGTTGGCATATAAAGAAGATAAATGCACGTACGTGTATGAGTAAGATCTAATTCAGGCCAGATCTTGATGATGTGGAGCGACGGGCAACAGAGGGTCTATAGAAATAAAAGATGTTTGTTTACTCTCACAATCAGTATATATGTCAGTTTGTTGAGCTAGATAAGATCGATACGACTCAGGTGGGTTGTTTGCGAACGTCATGCTACTACAGCCTCTCACTGTAGATGACCGGACATTCATGGAATTTTACGACTCATAGACCCATCTTGTTTTATATGTCAGGTCATTATCATGTTAAAACATACACCTTTTTTTAATTGTCAATTTCTACATTTTATTTCAGGTGTTTCCAGTGTCTTTGCAAAGCTATGCTAGGTGAAGCTAACTGGCTAACAGTAGAGATGATGTTTTTATGTGTGGGAATGCAGGAAAACAAATTAACTCAAATATCTAATAACTCAAATATCTAACTATTTACAGTAATTCAGCGTCAGCATGAATATAATTGTTAACTGTTGTCACCATAATTTTTTGTAACTATTCTACTTCACAGATATTTTACCAATTTAAGTTTTGAACTGTCCGTTGGGGAAGAGTAACATTTTTTTTAATTTGAATAACCTGGATGAGCTCAGTCTTATTTTAGCACAAGTAGTTCACGACACCTTGTAATGGGTGTTCTGGAGCTTTCAGAGGGGATTTTAATTTGTGGATGTTGTTTGTGCCCGTGGAAACCGTTTACAGTAGCGGTTTACAGTAGCCACCTGAATGTGTGTTAAAATGTCTTCGTGGAGCAGTGATTCGTCTGCGCTGGGGTCAGTAATCGCCGGTTTACACCCTCACTATCTAATTTGGGAAGGCAGCACCTTTTTAAAAGGTACTACGGTAAAACTATGGAGGCCATGAGGTGCAAAAACACAACATGGCTGGACAAATTGCACTGGAGAAAATTTAAAAAATATATATACAATACTTTAGAAAACAAAACAAACAACAAAACCTCAATATAGAAAATAGCAAAAAATAGCAAAAAAATTACATTTCTTTCCTTTATTTGTACTGCAGTGTGTACTAAAATGTGATGTCTGTTGTTGTATGTTGCCATATACAATGTCATGACAGTGTTTTGTATTCAGGGCCACCATAGAGGCTGCAATGAAACATAACGTGCACATATTGTTGTAATGAGAGAGTGACTTGTTGCTGATGAATGTATTCAAATGTGAACGAACGAAGCTATGTATATATTTTTTACTGCCACGAAGCTGTAAATGACACGAGGAGCGAACTCACTGTCATGCCCACACATGACCTGCAAAGCCATTAATCTCCGTAACCTCCGCCAACAGATCCAAAGCCAAACCCCCTCTTCTAAAACTCTGCAGATGTCCGCGACTCATTCAGGGGAATGTCAACACGTTGCCACAGCGATTCGTTGTCACTGGCAGATACAGGCACAGCAAAGCTTGACAGCATTTATATATTGTGAGAGGCTCTCTTCCTGTTTTATACAGTGATGCTGAGGATACATAGCTGGAATTGGACAGAGATGGACATGTTGAGACGTGGCTTGATGCAGAGGGGATTGGGATACTGTCAGCCTGAACCACAGGCTGCCCCGCGGTGCATTCCTGCAGCTCATGTGCAGCCAAAACATTTGATGAAAAGTGAAAGTGCAGTGAGGACTGAGCATTTTCACCAGGATAATGCGCTGTCATCCCTCTTTCACACCCCCACCCCCCCTGTCCTCCCTTTTATCCTGTTCGTCGCCCTTCCCTCAGGTTATTCCTGTGAGGACAGGAGCGCTGGTTCAGCTCCACCTCTGACCCCGGTCAGGTTCACTGTGTGGCGATTACACAATCAGCCCATTTGCTATAACACAATGTGAGCCTTTTCTCTCCAGCACCACCGAGTAATACATGTTTTGAATCGGGCTGATCTGCTGGTGGGGCTCAGCATATAGCTGCTTAGCAGGTTGGCAGTGATGCACTTTGGTGAACTCCACACAGAACAGTCTTCTTGCCTGAAAGCACTGACTGAGCCGGTCTCTTCCTTAGCGATCAAGTAAAAACACGTAATGTGTTTATCCTTGCCTCCGCCAAGGAAGTTAGTTTTTCCTGGCGTTTGTTTGTTTTTCTGTGTTTGCAGAATAACTGGAGAAGTTATGAACAGGGGATGTTTTCTTGGTCAAGGAATCTGTTGATGAAGATTTAAAAAAATGTCAAGTATATTAATATTTCAATCAAAGTATAAAAGATACTAGATGGAAATGAGCTGCTTGGTGGAGGCCTGTGCTCTAGTTCAGACTGGACCGGCACTCCATCCAGTCGTTTCATGGCAAAATACAGGCCCGAGAGAAGCAGAGCGTTTTTTGAAGGAGGCGTAATGGACATGTACATTCAAGACCACGAGCATTTTCAAATAAGGTGAATAGGGTGATGATTTTCAGCTATTGCCTTATGAGCAAAAGACACATTCCTGCCCTCACATCAGCGATCGAGCTGGAAGCACTGAGGCAGTTTTCAGACCCACACGTCTGCAGATCTGTACATGCTCAGTCAGCTTTTTCTTTCTTTCTCTTGTACAAAATTAGACTCGTGCAATATGAATCATATCTTATGTAAAAAAAACAGGTTTATTTATCGTGAACCACTCAACTCTGAAGCATCTGGTCACATGTTTTCGTCCATTTTTCATCATCTCCTCGGGACGTCTCCACGGATGCTGTCTTGGCCACAGGCCCAGGAACAGGCCAGGAGCGCGTTCATCTCTCTATGTCCTCAAGCATCGCTCGGTGTCTCACACTCAGCACACAGCTTGGGGCTGTTTTTGTGTTTACGTTATCAAACGACAGAGATTGTATCTGAGTCTGGATCGGAGTCTGTGATGAAATCCAGGTCCTGTTGTTTGGGAGTCCAGGAGCGGACCTTGAGCGGTCCCGTGAACAGGAACAAGATCACAGATTCTCAAAACAACCTTCAAAGCAGACGTCACCTGACAAATGACTGTGACCAGCCACTTTAACATTTAACAGCTAGAATGGATACAGTATGTGTCTCAGATATCCATCATTCAGTAGTGCCTTGTCAGAAAGAACTTTTCAGAAATCTGCAACTACCTTCTTCCAATCAACAACCGTCATTTCAGGTATCCACGTAGACGTTCGTCCTAGGACAAATGACGCCACTGTTGCCATTCGTGTGTATGTGGTTTCTCGTTATAGATATCTATCTATCTCCAACTGGAATGATGCATTTCTGCAACAACACATCCTGTCCAGACCGCCACCCCGTAACCGGAATACACTACTGTTCAAAAGTTTGTGGTCATCCAGACAATTTCAGTTTCAAACATTTAAATTTAATTTAATTGAGCAAAGGTTTTCCAATCATCATTCACCTTTTAACATGATTAGACAACACAATGGAGCATTAGAACACAGGAGTGATGGTTGGTGGAAGATGTACGTAGATATTCCATTAAAATCAGCTGTTCCCAGCTAGAATAGTCACGTACCACATGTCTAGACGAGTCGGATTAATTAATTTCATGTTATCGTTGAAAAAAAAAAAGCCTTTCTTTTGAAAAAGGAGGACATTTCTTAGTGACCCCAAACTTTTAAACGGTAGTGTAAGCGGAAGAAGATGAATGAATGAATATCCTGTCCAATGTTAAAAGGGCTGGTCCCGAAAGGATCGAGGTAAACGAGGACCGAGTCACAGGAAAGTACTTTTAAACTGAGAGGAGAGCTGGTGAAAAGTATCAGATATATCAGAGGCTTGCACAGTAGTACCAACAGTTGGAATGTTGAACCATGCAGCCTCCTGTGTAAACAACTGCGTAATTAAAAAGTGTGAATTAACCTCTGCAGCGCGCGCAACGGCAGCAACACAGATCAACTGGAACCATGACGCACAGCTGTCGGAGCCTGGAGGAGACCACACGGAACGCCAACCACAGACGCACCTGCGTGAAGGTACAGGCGCTTGATTTATTGATCACATGTCGATTCCGGCCGGCTGCCGTGCTGTGAGCGCGCTGCCAGCTCGTACATGCTGGGACAGAGGACGAGATTAAGTTACTTAACGGTGATCAGATTAAACATCAGCTTGATGGGGATGTCAGGAGGTCCTTTACACACAACATACGGGATCTTGTAGGTACTGGGGGTGGGGGTGCATTCATGCGTCAGTTAATTGAGACTGAAGAGAAAAAGTCTGATCTTCTGGTCCAGCTGTTCTATGAACACCGTTAACATGAGTAGCACCATGTGGCTGGTATTTTAAGTGGAAGCCCAGATCTTGCCAGGTGTTCTTCAGCGGGGTTAAAGAGACTCACTCTCCGGACTGTCTGGTATGTTTGTCCAGGTGCTCGGCGGGAAATTCTTCCTTTTAAATGAGGCCAAGCTTCTCGGAGGGTTGCTCCTGCACACATGGAGATGAGCTGAAAGGCCTTTACAGGAACGGGCTCCTCCTACGTCCACCATGTCCGGTGTGGAAACACCCCTCCGCCCCCCCACGTTTCTGATGCGTCGTCGCACTCGTCAGCTGTGTATGTGAACGCTGAGGACACTGACACAATGGGCAACACTTTCACTGATCCCCTGTGAAGCCTTCTGGTGTCATTCTCTTGAGAGACGGTCGCCTGGCCAGCGCTGTCGTTGTTTATTCCGATTCAGATTATGGGTGTGCTTGAGTTAACGACATCTGAAATCCCATAACTGCTAACCCGACCAGGGGGGCTACGAAGGGGCCTTGAAGGGGCCGCATGCACCCAACGGTCAGCGGGGGCAACCGCTGACTTGATCCCTTCTGATTAGGCTCAAACAGACATGTGTCATGGGTCAGCAGGTGCAGCTCGGGTGTCATCTTTAGGGATAATAAGGAGGTTTTTTTCTGAGGGAGAGGATAAAACTGTGGCTAAGTGACCCGCATGACACCCGCGGGTCATCTCACCGACCTGCGACACCAGGAAAGCTGGGAACATCTAACGGGGGTCGTGCTTTTTTAAGGTGATTTGAAATGCTTGTCTGACGTGACCTTGATCCTGACTGACAGACAGACTCATTTCCACCGTCGAACCGGCTGCAAAAACATCGGGGAGGGGGACAGTGGTCACATGACCGCAAGGTGGTTGTCAGGCTCCCACAGGGAGAACATCCAGGATGCACTCAGCTTCTGGTGTCCACATACAACACGAAGCTCAGGCTATCCAGGCTATTTTGTATATTGCTTTGGTTTGTACGTTTATTACCTCCACCAAGGAGGTTCTGTGTTGCCAGCGTTTGTCTGTTTGAGTAAATGCTGCTAATGATTAAACGTTGGTAGTGTTCTGGAACCTTCTGGATCCAGGAATCTGTTGAAGGATTCTTTCTCATTGTCAGATTGGGACATTTTCAGCATCTGTGTCTAGAACTCCACAACAGCAGCAGTGGACCATCTCTGTGGGCCAGTGGTTAGTGGGTCTGTCTGTTAACACAAAGGTCGGGAGTAGGAACCCATCCAGGGACAGAGGTTTGGTTTTTGTTTTGTATTGTTTTACTAAAAAAGAGCTCAGAGGTCATGATTTGTGGAAGAAGGTTGATTTTTTAAAAATAACTATTAGTGACAAAGGCACGTTTTGATGATCAATTAATTTATTAAAGTAGATCAAATGATTTTGAACTTAATACTCTAGATTAGCTTGTACTTTCTTTATACAGCATATTTGTATATTCGATTTTTATAGGATTGTGATATTGAATATTGTTTTAAAGCCCAACTCGGGACAGGAGATGAGTTACTTGTAACTCTGTATGCGGCACATTTGATTCATGCTTTGTGTAGAAACTAACTGCATTGTCCCTATTCAATACATTCATCATAGTGTGAGGAGGTCAGTTGCGGTGGTGGATGAACCAGACAAACACCAGGTAGGTCTCTTTCAGTGAGAGACGTGTGACTGATTCCCATCATGACATTTCCGGCACCATCATGTCCGCCCTGTAAAAGGTGGGAAGTTTACACACATGTATTTACATTCATGTTTATACACATTTTCCGCATGAAGTCACTCCATAAACTGGCAAAATATCCCGTCATGTCCGAGATGATGTGCAAGTCCCCTGAGGAAAGGCTGTGTTTTTCAGTCCTAAAGGAGACCTACTTACATAAGTAACCTGCTAAAACAAACAAACTCTGGGGGAGAAAATGCAAACTGGACCCGATGCCCAGATAAATGTTTGCATGTGGTTCAGAGCCAAAGATCTTGAGCCACAAAACCAATCCATGTTGCTTCATGGGCTCCACACAGAGGCTGCTCTGTTCTTATTCTACGCAGTCTATTCTGGGTTTTTACACAAAATGCATTTTAAATAACAGTGCAAGAAGATCATCATCCAGATAAGCACGAAAACACCAAGTGCTCTTTTTCCTCTGAGCCGCTTCATTAAACCCAACAGCATGCGTTTCTCTGGCAATCAAATGTATTTTAAGCATCAACCTCCATGTCTGTAGTGTTTTGTTTTTTTTTTTAACTCCAGTATTTGTAAAGTTGGTTTCATAAGAGAGGAGAAGCCAGAACTGACAAGGGCTCTTTATGATACGTTCCATTTGAGGAACAATTCTTTTAGGTGTACTGAATCATTAGAATCTGTTGAGTAAAAAGATTCGTTCAAAAGATTCGTTCTCCACCGTTCACCTGTGAAATGAACTGACCTGTTCAGTCCAGTTTATTCACCCAAAAGATTTGTTCTTTCAACGAATCGTTCTAATGTTTTTGTTCCATTCAGTGACTCAAACACACAGAGGTGTTTTATTTGTGACCAACTGGTTTGTTGTTACGGGTTACGATCTTGTTCTCAATCCCCACGTCTCTGGTCTGCACGTCTGATGTTACTCCGATGTCCTCAGCTGACCCAGCGATGGGTGCATCGACGAAATCACGTGCGAAATCACTGTTTCCATCCGTACCACAACATATCAGGTTGACGACGCTCTGCCAGCACCCACCTTTACAGTCCAGCCTTCCTCCCTGGAGACTGGTTAAGCAGGAGGTGCGAACATGTTGTGGGTTTATTGTTTTTTTTTTTTTTTGCTGCTGGACCTCGACCATCCTCACCTGTTCGCCAGCTGCTCGGCCATTTTAAATCGATCATCTCCTCTCGGAGAAGGACATCCATAATCCGTGACCCAAACAGATGACAGACACACCATTTAGCCTCATACAAGCCGTCTCTGTGTCTGAGCGTCGGTGACAGGGAGAGAGAAAGTCTGTGGAGCCGTTTTAAGGAGATTCTGTCTTGGTCTCTCGACCTGGTGTATGTCCTGGTTTGAAGAGAGGCTTTGTTTCCCTCAGTCAGCTTTAACACACGCCTCTATACTGAGATTTTTTTTCCAGCTGGAAAATTGTGAGCTTTTAACCTCCCATCGCCGGGCTCCAGTCGACGCCGAGAGCGAGGGCAATCACCAGAAGCTTAATGATACAGTGGACCACTGTGGCTCCGCTGCCATCACCAAGACTTCTCGTGCCAAAAGCGTAGAGGTGAGAGTTCGGCTAATCTGCACGTTTCCTTTAACAAACTTACACCGGAGCATCGTGTGCTTTGTGCTCAGTAAAACTCATATCAGATCTGCTGATGACAGATCACCGACTTTTATAGCTGCACTTAGCACCTGCTAAGTGCAGTTTCCCCCCTTGGCCTTTGACCTTTTAGCTTAGCGTAGCGTAATCTCAGCAGCAGCTGTCCTGCAGACAGAAAGCACGACACGCTCACGCCTGATCCTCCCACTTGTGCTGTGTGAAGACGTCCTGGCTGCAGGTCATCTTCCAGCGGCTGCGTTTGTCCAAGCGTTGAAAACGCAAACAGCACATCAGCCTCTTGTATGATTGTACGCGGCCCCCGCACCTCCAACGGCTATTATCACATTATCCGCTTGAACCCTGAGGTCCACGCAGGGGGATCACTGCCGAGTTTGTCATGCAGCGTGCCGTGTTGCAGCGGGGTGAGGTCGGTGGGGGCCCGAGAGCCATGACTGGGTTCTGTGTTCGCCGCTGGACGGGTGACAGTCGGGGTCAGAGGTTCACGTTCCCCTCCGCTCCGTCTCTCGCTGCAGACGGGCTTTCAGAGGCTCAAAGAAAAGGTTTGATGGGGAGGACTCGGAAGCGCTGAGGCATCTGGCAGCAGCGGCAGCAGCCGTTCCCTCCACATCCTGAGGGCCAGCAGAGCGGCTCTGTGGCGGCCAGAGGAGGGGAACAAGGTGCACTCTGTAAACGTTCCACAGACTGAGGGCGCCTCGGGTTACCGTTCCACCGTAGAGAGGCTTACTGTGAGGAGGAGAAGGGTGGAGGTGGGGAAACGGGGTGTGATTATAAGTTTATAAAGGATTATAATCAATAAAAACCATCCCTCTGCGGATCGACAGCTTCATTTCCCTTTTTGTTCCCTCAGCCGTGAAGTTCATGTTTCATGTTTCGTGTGTGTGTGCGCGCGTTACCAGGTTCGCACAGAAACCTTTAGCGCCAATTTTCTGCCAAACTATTCCAGATTCTGACAACGATAGGAAGTTTCCACACAGTGGACGAGTGCATACACACGCTGATGAGTGTGTATGCACGTTTTGATTGCAGCCGCCTGCACCGACCCCTCCGCAATGGGAGCGATTGTGGAAATGTGGAACATGTCTCTGGAGATACGAGCTGGGATTCATAGTCATTAGAGAAATAATGACGTGCACTGAACAAAGGTTGATTTTTTAATGGAGGGGTTGATGTTCAGATTGTTGCCAGACCGTAACGGCACATTGTTAATCCCACATCGCATGATTGATTGGATGCATTATTGCAGAAAATCCTACTGCGGCAAGAGGAAATGTGCTTATTTTTGCTCCTGCAAAGACTTCCATGAGAACACGATGACCCCTCCCATGTTTGGGGAGTGAATATGAACCAGCCCACCACATATTCTTCCACGTAGGTTCTTACACTGTGTAAATAACAACATTTGCTAATTTGTTATAACAATATATTGTGCTTCCAGTGTATTTTAGTGAGCTGTTGTTTTTTTTTAATCTGGTCATTTCTTTTGCTTTTTTTTAATCAACATGTGACTCCATGTGACGTGGGAATCTCTGACCATTCACATTTTGGATGTCGAGATTATTACCTCCGCCAAGGAGGTTCTGTTTTTGCTGGCGTTTATCTGTCTGCTGTCTGTCTGTTTGTTTGTCTGTGGAAGATTATGATCATTTTTTTCTTGATAACTATCTGACTATTAGTGGCAAAGTCATGTTTGGATGATCAATGAATTTATGGGAGTAGATCAAATAAATGTCGGACGATAATATTGGGTGGAAATGAGCTGATTGGTGGAGGTCTGAGCTCTCAGAGTGCTTTTCTCGTTAGAAAATGATGTTTTTCTCCTTGTATAGATTTGCTTATGTACATACTTTGGATTTTTGTTTGTTTGTTTTGGTTTGGTTTGGTTCATTTGTGTTTGTTCTCCTTTTTTGAGAAGATTTTGAACTCAATTCTTGTAGTTTAAGTTATATTCTTATAGGATTCTTAGCACGTGGTATTGTGTAACTTGGTGTTGGTTTGTAAGTTTATTCCATTTTGTGGAGAGTTGTTCTTATTTTGAACGTAATACTGTACGCTAGCTTGTACTTGATAGGGTATTTTTATATTTTTTACATTTTTATAAGATTGTGATATTTTTATGTTGTTTTAAAGTCCAACTAGCAACAGGAGTTGACAATTAGCTCCATGCAGCACATCACATTCATGCCTCGTGCTGAAACTCTGTCCTTATTAAATAAATGGAAGCATGAAAGAAAGAAAGAAACAACAAGCGGTAGTAATTTGGATAATTCCACGACTGATATACAATAGTAATCTCATCTGTTTAAGTATTTAAGGGGGTTTAGTTTGGTTGATAGATAACCAAGATGACTTTTGCTTAATGGTTCGGAGTTTCCCCTCAAAAATCTGCTTAGTTGTTAAGAAATAGACAGGATTAAAGCTGCAATCATTCGGAGAGTGAGCGCTGAGCTATTACTGACTCCGTCTAAGCTGGATTTAAAAGCTACAGACCAGTCGTCTTGACTGGCGGTGGAGCGTCCGCTGAACAGGAGAGAGCAGCAGGAGGACGACAGTCATTCATGCCTCGGCGTCAACACTCACCATGGAAATTACGTTGAAGAGTTTCCCTATGAAGGTGGTCAATATTCCATGGAGGAATAATAATCTCAGTGTCCTGCACACCGACCCTCCTCTGTCTGAACAGGGAGAGACCATCATTGGCGTCTACCTGCTGGTGTTAGGTAGGTCTGCTGCAGAAGGTCTACCAACCATCGCTGTTGTGTATGTTCATCGCTGGTACAGCTGCAAAAATGATGATTTTGAAAACATATTTTGCAGCGGGCTCAGTGTTGCACTCACTTACTCTGATATTTTTGAATTCATTACTCCTGTTGTAGAGAGGTATCTAGAGAGTATAGTTCATATTCTGTGTTAGTCAGGACTGTATTGTTGAATAATTAACAGACTGAGAGTTTTGAAATGTTTTGAAATTCATGATAAAAAGAGACTTGGACTTGGACAGTAAATCATAACCCCAGAGTGTTTTCTTTTTTTTCTTTTTGTTTCTTTTCATAGAGTTGTGCAATGGCACCAGTCTGTTGTGTTTTCAAAGATGTTGCTGGAATGGAAACACAGGCAGGGAATCTCTTTGTCAAACTGCTGTACAGTGATTGAACCCCGAGCAGCTTCGACTCTGACCTACTCCAGCCTGTTACATAAATTTAAAGCTGTACCCAATGACCGACACAGCACAAAGCTTCATAAACTCTATATTTGTTCTATTCTTTTCTACTCTACTGACATTACAGTACATTACAGTAAACCTACACAACCCTATTGCATTATATGCTATCCTATCATAGACTATACTATACCATATTATACAATACTATACCTCTCTCACCTAATATACCATGCCGTAACATAATATGCTATGCTATGCTATGCTATGCTATGCTATGCTATGCTATGCTATGCTATGCTATGCTACGTGTGTGTGTGTGTTTTCCACTCTGATCATGCAGTGGGCTTGTCTTCCCGTAGGATGGCTGTCCTGGTTTGGGAACAGTTTGGTGATGTTCGTCCTGTACCGACAAAGAGCTTCTCTTCAGCCGACAGACTTTCTCACTCTCAATCTCGCCATATCTGACGCCAGCATCTCACTGTTCGGCTACTCCAGAGGGATTCTAGAAATATTCAACATCTTCAAGGACGATGGGTATCTGATCACCTGGATCTGGACATGTCAGGTATGGACGTTTATTGGTCGTCGTCGAGGGCGATTACTTCTGTTTCCTACTGTCAAATTGAGAAAAGGTCATTGTTCATATGACATCAGACTGTCATGACCTTCACCCTATTAAAGTGATGACTGTAAAGCCTAAGAAGCCTAAGGAGACACACATATGCATGTGCTCTCTTGGCCAATCCTAATTAATGAAGTACATTAAAGGAATCTGTGGAAGTCTTTCAAATGAGTGTGAATGTGTGTGAGAAAGGGATTATGCTCGTAGCCATGTGGACTGGAGGTTTAATCTGTAATGAGATTACCAGTGTGGAGGCCGTTGAACAGGGGAGACTCTCGGAGCAGCGTGGCACCTGTCAACAGCTGAATGCTGCAGAGAGAACGTTGATCGTTTCATTTCAGCTTGACTTTGATTTATCGTATTTAAGATGAGTTCTGGATCATTCGAGACCATAATTTATTGCCTCTGATCATCGTCTCTGCTTGCAACGAATCGCGTCTAATGTTTCAGATCGGAATTCATGGCGGGTGTTTTCTTGCTGGAGGCGAGCTGTGATGGAAATGGAGATATGTACGCACATCTCCATCTCTAAGATCGAACCGGCCAAAGACTGTGATGTAAACAGAACACAGAACTTTGTTGATCAGAGGGCGTCTGCGTCTGTGGAGATGGCGGTAGGGGATGTGGTGTGACCGGTGGGGGGGGGGGGGTGTTGGGGGGGGGGGGGGGTGGTGGGGGGGGGGGGGGGGCACTCTCCGATTCATCCTTCGTCTGAGAGAGTCGGAGGCGAGAGCTGGGAAAGTACCAGGTGACAGAAATAGACTGGTGAGGGAACAGGAAGGTGAGAAGCATTACTGCAGCAGATTACTGCATGATGGGGCGTGAGCTGCCTCACCCGCCACGTTGAACAGGACGGTCGATGCACAACACACGGAGAGCCGACGTTTGTGTTTCTCAATCTGAGAGTCATCAGAGCTTTTCCCGTCTGGAGGAGTTCTGCACGTGGGGCCTGGACTGGGAACGTCAAATCATTGACGTTCGAGGCGCCTGTAGAACTGTCGTACTAATTGGTTGAAATCAGACGGGCATGAGGCTCATCCAGCCCACAGAAGAAACGTGATGGCGGACAGTAATAGGATTAGTTTTAAGGGAGCTCAAGGAAATAATCAGTGAGAGACCTTAAATGGTCCATGTCACCTGGAAACGTCGCAGCGGGACGCTGGGTGTCGAGCAGCTAAAGCCTGACTGAAACACAGTAATTCCCTTTAAGATGAGCTGGAATTAAAGATGATCAGCAGTCAACGTTCCAAACAGTGGAGTGAATCTTTGATTGTTTTATGTTTTACACAAGTGAGAAGTCTTTTAAACAAACAGAATAAACAGAATATAATATGTATAATATGTATAAGGTGATATGTCTTTGCTTTAACTACACAAAGCTGATCCTGCAATCTGTATTCACACTGTGGAGCTAATACTCATTTTATTCCGAATCAGAATCATAAATACTTTATTTATTCGGTCATTCCAACAGTTCCAGAAAAGTAGGGAAAAAAAAGACAAGTAAAAAAATGTTAAATAAAAGTATGAATAAAAAAATAGGTGTGCACATCTAAATGAGGTAAAGCTGTTGAAATTCCCTTCTGTAGATCTGTGTGTGTCTTTTTTGTGGAAGAAGTTACTTACACGAAAGAAAGAAAGCAGCCCCCATCAGAGCTTAGAGTCTGAAACTCAAGGGACGCAAATAAATTCTCAACATAGCGTCTCTATCTGATAAAGTCTCAGCAGACAAAGGGACTGTAGCAATGGAGTGATCGATCGCCAGAAGGCAACCAAAGAGCTTTTGAAGTTGTGCTGTCACGATTCACGACCCGCTCTGTCTGTCTCCCACCAGGTGGACGGTTTCTTCACGTTGCTCTTCGGCCTCGCGAGCATCAACACCCTGACTGTCATCAGCATCACCAGATACATCAAGGGATGCCACCGAGCAAAGGTTAGATCCTGTTTTCAAGTGAGGAGAACGTCTTCCAGTGTTGTCATGTTGACAAAATGCCATCGTGATGACGTTCTTTCAGGGGTTAATAAAACTTCAGACGCCCTTAATTATGTTTGTGCTTGTTGAAGACATAAAACTGTGATGTGAGTGAGACATTGATGATACATGATTATTATTATTATTATTATTATTAACTGTGACAGTGCGTAACCGCGGCGTTTCATCTCCTTTGCGATCAAACTGCAAATAAGCTAGTGCTTTTATAAGATAAGGTAACCCATAGCAACAACCCGTCCTGCAAAACACAACATATGTTTTGACATGAGATATGTGAGCGCCGCATGGAAAGATTGATTTTTTTTCCTTTTCCCTGAATACAAAGCCGTGTGTGCTTTGTCAACAGAGCTCCTTTTCAGTCTCAGATGTTTGCAAAGGCTGCGAATATGAGAAAAGACCTTATTGTTCAATAAATGTCACAGTCTGACATTCACAGCTCGCCCGAGAATGCTGCATCGGTGAAGAGGCTCTCGACCTTTTCTGGTCCTGAGTTTGCTAAATTTCACCCTTCCCGGAGTGAAAATGAAAACCAAGAAATGTGACATCAGCACAACATGGAGACATGTGCCAGGTAGTCACATGTTTTCGTCTTTTGGCAGGTTACTGCATCAGCATGAACACCATCGCCGTGTCGCTCATCTGCATCTGGACGGGGGCCGTGTTCTGGTCTGGTGCTCCGTTGCTGGGCTGGGGCAGTTACACAGGTCTGTGCCGAGCTCATAGTCGGCAGATAATGTCTGACTTTATTTTAAGACCCTTAATCTGATCCATGTGTCTTCTGCTCCCCCCACCCCTGCACCCACCCCCCTCCAAAGATCGGGGATATGGCACCTGTGAGGTGGACTGGTCCAAAGCCAATTACTCCACCATCTACAAGTCCTACATCATCTCCATCCTCATTTTCTGCTTTTTCATCCCCGTGATGATCATGCTCTTCTCCTACATTTCGATCATCAACACGGTCAAA
Organism: Lampetra planeri; assembly: GCF_965212315.1. Lineage (NCBI taxonomy): Eukaryota > Metazoa > Chordata > Hyperoartia > Petromyzontiformes > Petromyzontidae > Lampetra > Lampetra planeri. The sequence continues at coordinate 17,531 of NW_027615713.1, forward strand.
AGCACTAACGCTATGTCGGCCGAAGGTTTCCTCACCTCCCGGCAAAGGAAGGTGGAGAGAGATGTCACGCGGGTAGGCAAAAACATTTTACCTCCGCCTAGGACGTTGTGTTTTTTGCCGGCGTGTGTCTGTTTGTCTGTCAGCAAAGTAACCTGAAAAGATATTAACTGATGAAATCTTCAGGAAATGCAGATAATGGGACAAGGAACAGATGATGGAATGTTCTGGAACCACCTGAATCTGGAGGATTCTCTATAATTACGGGATAATTTCAGCGTATGTGTATATGACTGAACAGTACCAGCAGTGGGCTGTCTCTGTGCAGCAGTGGGTAGCACATTTGGCTGTTAACCAAAAGGTTGGTGGTTCGAGCCCACCCAGGGATAGAGGTTTGTTTTTGCTCGGCGAGAAAGAATCTCGTTTCTTGGTCTCGAAATCTATTGATGAGACAAAGTTTAGCTATATTAATATTTGGTGAAATATTAAAACAGTGGCTGGAATGAGCTGCTTGGCGGAGGTCAGCTCTCTCCAAGTGTTTATCCGGTTTACTTTTGCTTTTCTGTTTAAGTAAAATAATACTTCTTGAACTTGACCTAAATGTGCCTTTGTCCGCAGAGACTGTGTAAAAGAAATGGATGTAGCCAGCATGATGTCACCATCGCTTTGTGGACTCCTGCTCTGTTGTTGCCATCTTGTATGTTGGAACTAGATCAGAGCATAGTTTCACCAAACGAGTGGAGCTGCGGTTCAGTGCTCGGTCCGGATTCATGGTCACTTTCAGACCAAACGTTGCCACACTGCCTACATAAACAGCCGCGTCATACGGTTCCACTTCAAGGCGTCTTCTCCGGGACTCCTCGGATGGCATTTATAGTCTATAATCTGCGGTTGACACAATGCCCGTTAGCACGCTAACGTTAGCTAGCTGCCTAAAGCATACGTCATAACGATGTTTGGTTATTGCCTCAACAACCGTACAATCTTAAAAAAAGGACAAAGCAAATTTAACCCGTTAGCGGCCCAGTTTTGAGACAGTGTGTCCGAGTCAGAAACAACAGACGTGTCAATCTGTGTTCTGTTCTACTACATGGACTGAACCAAACTAACACAACACTCTATGAACTGCTGATACATTTGCGCTAGCATACTTTGGAGAGACTGCAATTATGCGGCAAACATCCATTGTTTCCTGAAAGTTGAGAAGTTGCCCTTCACAACCATGTTGCTGTCATTACGGTAATGACTCGCCGGCTTCCGGCAACAGAGTAAATGGGATTACCGTAATGACAGCAACATGGCTGTTCTCAACTCTCAGGAACTGGTGGACGTTCTCCTAGCTCCTTCTTCACACCAGGTAGAGGAACCAACTGACACCTCTCAGCTTTCGTCAGCGTAAATTACGGTACTCCAAAGTACACTATAGCGCCAATGTAGCGTCAGGGATACCATTGGTGTTAAAGAGTGAAATAAGACTTTTATACGACTTTTATAACACTTGTGGTGTCTAGTCTCTTTGCACATTCTGAGCTTTATTTCCTCACATCCCTCCTCAGATTTCCATCGTTATCTGCACAGCCTTCATCATGGCCTGGTCTCCATATGCCGTGCTGTCGATGTGGTCGGCCTGGGGCTTCCATGTGCCGAGCACCACCAGCATAATCACCCGTCTCTTTGCCAAGTCTGCCAGCTTCTACAACCCCTTGATCTATTTCGGCATGAGTTCCAAGTTTCGCAAGGACGTGTCTGTCTTACTGCCGTGTACAAAGGAGCGCAGGGAGGTGGTGCACCTACAGCGCTTCAAAAACTTCAAGCCCAAGGCTGAGGCCACGCCCCTACCTAACCCATTTCCTGTGCAGCAACTGGAGGGGAAATACAAAGCGGCAGAACTGCATCAGTCAAATCCTGACAGTGACTCAGGGGTCAACAGCCCTCCTCAGACACCTCCGTCGGACGAGATCTTCCACATTGACGTGCCGTCTCACATTGAAACGTCGGAGTACTGGTGTGACAGACTGTGAAGACAAAGGCTGAGAGTATTTTGTATTTGTAGTTCTACGCAGGTTAATACAACACGTAAAATGTGCAATGCAATAAATTATTTTCTAAATTCCGAAAATGGGACACGCTTAGGTTGTTTTTATTTCATTCACTCCAGTTTAATGAGATAAAACCAATATGCCATTCACATTCCGGAATCTTCTGAGCGATCGCCGCCCATGAAGTAAACATTTAGTGAGGCACATGTGGGAGCTCTGAGGCTCGATAACATGTTGAAACTGTCCTGAAGTCAGCTGCAGCATGTGATGGCACGGTGTTCTTCTGCCCCCGAGGCTGCTCGTGCCAACAGACTTCCTAAGTATCCCACATTCCCCCGGAGATGCCAGGCTCTCTGAAGTACCATCTGCAGCTCGGAGAGCAGGCTGTCATTAATGGATGCATCACGGCTTTATTTGTTTTACACACTCAAAAAAAAAAAAGAAAAGAAAAAAGGAGAAAAGAAAATCAACTTGACTCCTGTTTTTTCTTCTGACAGGCTTTAACTGGTGAGTTGTAGGTTCATTCTCCGGTAATTGTTCCTGAGGTGGTTTCTGCAAAGATCCTAATCACAAGCACAGTGAGCTTTTACAACATTTTAAAAAATGAAAATGGGGAGGCAGCTTCAGAACTGTACGAACAGCAGAACCTGTGTCAGCGCGTAAATCAACACAACTCCTCCCTGAGGTTGACATTGGACTGCGTGTGTGTGTGTGTGTGTGTGTGTGTGTGTGTGTGTGTGTGTGTTTGTGGGGTCCAGAAACCAGGTGCTCGGTGGATTTGTGGGCCCGAAATGAGGGAGCCAACTCGTTTAAATGTCTGTTTAAAGGATCAGACTTGGTTTGAAGGCTGCAGTTGACCGTAGATTAGGGTTGGACATTAAAACCTGAAGGTTAAGGTTAAGGTTAAGGTAAGGGGCAGAGGGGGTTTATTGGACCATGAAGTCACGCAGAAAGGTAAATGAAGACAACTTTTCTCAACTTTTAAAGTAATAGACTTCTTTTAGTGATCATCTATGGATTCTTGACATTTGTCATTTTCCCAGAATATTCATCAACGTTCATACGTGTGTAGAGAGAGTGATGGAGATGGAAGTGATCGGATGTTTCTCACCTTACAAAGGGTTAAAGTGAGGAGATTAGGTTAAGTTTCCATTAAATAATGTAACCACAGCAACAGTGGGATGTGTTTCCAGCAGCTGCCGACTGAGAACAGGTAGAGTACAGTATCTGCTGGAGGAGGAGGAAGAAGAAGAGGAGGAGGAAGTGGAGAGTAAAGATGCAGCTCAGAGTGCCAAAGTAAATCTTTCTTCTCCTTCAAACCAATCCACACACGTGCTGTCACATCTGCCCTGCTGTCAAACAAACAAACAAACAAACAAACTGCCGCTGGCACTGATGTGCTACAGGACCCAGGTCCTCACATCTCCTCCCTCCCTCCAGGTCACACGTCCTCCTGCGGGGTGAGGAGCGGGTGAGGAGCAGGAGGCTGGAGTGGGACGGCCACAAACTTTGGCTCCATCCACTTCTGCTCTTTTTAAGAGCTGCTGCTGTGATCCGCGGCAGCAGACGTCCAGGTGGCGTTCACTGTCCGCGTCGGATTTAACTCCAGGGATTTGTTTGTTTGTTTGTTTGTTTGTTTGGAGCCTCTCAGGTGAGTTCACGCTCATTTCTCCTCGGACATGAATCGGTTAACGGAGAGCAAACCGGCACATCGAATGAAATTCACCCCCACATATACTGGAGATGAATTTCAGGAATCAGTGAAAAGTCCATCTACTTCCGTTCGTGTGTTGCGTTCAAGAACATTTTAGTCAGATGTGTTTGAAGTGAGGTGTTTCCCTCGATTATTCTATTTGTTAGATTCTGCTCACACCAGCAAAAACTTAAAAAAAAAAGAATCCTACTGACAATATTTGCCTTTTTTGTCGTGAAAATATCTCATTTCTAGTCCTGAAATCACTTAATACTAAAAATAAGACACATCACCTGAAAAAAAAAAAGAAGAAAAAACACTTAAATAATGTATTGAAATTGTCTAAAAACAAGTTACTTTTTTAGGTGATGTGTCTTATTTTAAGTATAAAGATATTTTATGACCAGAAATTAAACATTTTGATTATAATTAATATATAAATTGTACAAATTGTTGTCTCGGTTGACGCTTTGCAGTGCAGTTTGACGTCCCGATGCTCCCAGTTGGATCATTCTCCCCTTTACATATTATTATACCTAGATGTAGTTTGTGGGAAGTTCTTTTCTCAGTATGAAGCTTTTATTTTGGAGGAGCTCACCTTTCTCTGAGGCAGAAACTCTTTCTCCTGCATCATGTTTGACATGTCTGTTTATCCTCCGTACATGTCTCCAGAGCAGGCTGATTAAACACAGGTGGTCTCCATACAATATGTCCAGTCTGCAGACTGCAGGCTCCGGCTTGTGTTCCAGTTGGTGCCAAGAATTAAAGTCATTCCGCCTGCGCCTGATAAACAAACAGCAGCCTCGACACAAGTGACCTTGTAGAGACATGTTGGATTCCCTGTGTATGTGATCTCTGCTGGCTTGTTGCTGCAACGCTTGACACATCCAACATGCGTACAGTAACATTTAACACTCCCCCGTGTGTGTGTGTGAATGTGTGTGTGTGTGGGGGGGGTTGCTGCCTTCAAGTCCCCTGATTGAATCTGATTTCCCAGCAGCGGTCCCAGGTGTGGGTTCCCTCCTTTGTGTTCTGGTGTTTGAAAGTGGCACAGACTAAAGTGGCACAGACTGTACGTCCTGTTTGGGTTTAGAGCCTTTGAGAAGGTGTGACTCTGCTGCCAGGTGCGATCTCTATCCTGTATTATCAGATCCTAAGGCTCCTATGCATTGAAAAATCTCTGGAAATGTGCCTGCAGGAATGAAAAACAGCTCGGCCCGGTCTCATCCCAGAAAAGGTCATTTTGTGCCACATAATCTTCTTTAGCGTGAGCGTTCCCCCGACAGGAATGGCACTTTAAAGCCTCAAACTATGGTCTGAGCTGGGGGGGGGGTTCTATAGCGTGATTGAGAAGCACTTACATCATCTGTTGTGACCGGGGGAAAACAAGCTTCTTTTTATATTTTTATAGGCTCGTCAGCATAGTTGGCAGCGTGTTTGATTTGTGTTCAGCAGAAAGCAGATGCACAGAAGCTGAATAGTGCGCCATGTAAAAGCGTGATTGCATGTTGGATGTGTGCTGACGCTGCAACATTGAACGGGGTGTATGAAAACCACAGGTACCAGTCAAAGGTTTGGACAAAAACACACACACACACACACACACACACACAGCGGCATTACAGAAAGAAAACAGGTGCACAGATGTTGTGAAGGAAAAAACACTATAAACAATTGAACACACCATATTTACACTAATAATAATAAAATATAGCGCCGCACAGTTGTGGTGAATTTCTCTATCAGAGTCTTCAAATATCCATCCTTTGCCTTGATTGGTGCTTTGACCCCTCTTGGCGCTCTCCTCATGAGGTCGTCACCTCTGATGGTTTCCAACAGCGCGTTTCCAGAGATGCTGCAAAGGGTGGAATCTAAAATTTAGAGTTATTTAACTTTATTTTTTTCTTTGCTAGATATTTCCATATATCTTGTGTCATACATTTGATCTCTTGTACATGTACAAAGTAAAAATAAAGAGAAAAACACGGAGTGACTTATACGTGTCGCGACACATGCCAGCCGGTTTGTGATTTACTGGTGAACCTCAAAACACCGTGACCGTCTCCCAAACTATCTGATTATTAATCCCCCGTCTCAGTCCTTGTTTGCCAGACGTGGGTGAAAGCGTCTGTGTCTCTGGAAGGTCCCTCTGGATCTGTTATCTGCAGGAAACTCCCGTGTTTGTCAAAGGATATCATTTGTGCTTCGCAGCGTGGAGAAGGAGGCATGTAGAGGCCACACTGATATTAACTGCTCTCAAATTATTGTCATTCTTTTGCACATTTCGTTTTTTTTCCAGCGGTGATGTCATGGCGCTCACAAAGGCTTCTTTCAGACTAGGTTGAGATCCATTTTCAGTTTGTCCCTCGTTCCATCTCCGCTGTCCTGCAGGTCTGTCATAGATGTAGGTTAGGTGTTCACATCTGCCCTGGCTTGTTTCTCCCTCCACGAGGACAAAACTGTCGTTCACATTGCTCCATCTGGGATCTGTTACCTGTCAAAGTGCAACGCGGCGGAAGGAATCAGGTCCGGTGCTTATCAACGTCAAATAAAAATGTGGGGTTGTATTAAGGCTTTTGAAATGACACGGCATCATATGAGAAGTCACACGGAAAGTAGGTCATGAACTTTTTTTTTTTTTTTTTCAGTCAAAGAGAATGAACTCCCGTCATGTCCCGTCGCCATGGACACGTGGTTTGATGATAACTAAACACTAACAAAACAAATCTGTCGTCCGTCGCGCCATCATCGAGGTAAAGAACCTGCAGCTGATTAGTTTAGCATCAGCTCACGGAGCCCGTATCAGTCCAAAGGTTAATTAAGAAGTCCACCAAACCAGTGGAGCTTGTTTCCCTAACTGTTCCCGTCTTTAGCTCCACTCACCAGCTGCATGTTTACCGTAAAGATCTTCTTTTATAACTCTTGGCAAGCAAATAACGAGTGTTTTTCCCAACATGTTGCATTATTCCTTTAATAAGATGGTGTTTTGATTGGGTTTTCTTTATCTTTGCATAAAAAGCAGTGAGGAATGTGATTTTCTGTGGTTACTGGCTTTTTAACCCCTTAACACTGACAGCATCCCCGGCGCTACGTTCATGCTAGCATACTTGCTGTAATTACGCGGTTACTGAAAGCTAAGGTAAGGTTACTGAAACTGACTCGGTTCCTCTGCCTGGTGTGAAGAAGGAGCTAGGAGAAGGAGAAAACGTCCATCAGTCCCTGAAAGTAGAGAATGTTTCTGTCATTACGGTAATACCATTCACTTTGTTGCCACGTGCCATCATCACCGCGCAGTGACAGTAACATGGATGTGGAAGGTGAACTTCTCAGCTTTCAGAAAACCCGTTCAACATTTTCTGCAGTCACATAATTCCGGTACGCCAAAGTATGCTAGGTAGCGATGCTCTGGGCGTATCTCAGAGGTGAGACTGTGCAGGTGACTCTGCATTCACACTCACATTCTCACTAACCCAATGAAACATGGTGTGTTTTACTGGGAGCGTTCATACAGAGTGTGTGTGTGTGTGCTGTGTGTGTGTGTGTGTGTGTGTGTGTGTGTGTGAGCTGCACCACATCTCCCCGTACGATCACATGCTCCCACTTCATCACATTGAACCTGTGTGTGGCGGCTGTAACAGACATGAAGGTCGCCCTCGTGGGGAGGTTGCAGCATTCCTGTGTTAACAGGGAGACCTCAGTCATCACCCCCCCCCCCCCACACACACACACCACACACTCCCCCTTCCCCACCACACCCCAGTAAGGAGGTCAGACCCGCGGCCTCGCCACACGGCGGGGACGGAGGTGGCTCTCACGGTGACGTCATCCTGGATGGAAAACACAGAGGGCGGGGGGAGGAGTGTTGATTCCCGTCCTCGAAGTCACTTTTAAATGTGAAATGTGTGTGTGTGTGTGTGTGTGTGTGTGTGCAACAAGTGAGTGAAGACCGATGCCCGTTCCTTTCACGTTAAAGTCCGTCTGGCTGTGCGCTGTAATTGAATGTGACTCCTCAACAATCTCACTGATCTCAGGCACAGATGTTGGCTGTGGAGCCCCTGACTGTCCAATTCTTTCAGCCTTTTGTGACGTCGCTCGTGGATTTCATATGATCAGATGATGTGTTTTTAGTATTTTTCTATTCAGAACCATTCGGCACTTTGACAGCAGACGACTCATGGAGTTTAACACCCCTCCCGCCACCACCACCACCATTTATTCACGGGTCTCTGGAAAGTGTGGCCCACATTTACTCCGCCTTGTTTCCACTCCTCACCTGCCACAAACGCTGACAAACCCTCAGCGAGTGAACTGGAGAGAGGGGATCGGAGGGCGAGTGCGACGGTTTAAATGACGCAGCCTTTCGTCTCTGTTCAAGGTGGAGCGAGCGTGAAGCAACACACCAGCCACCATGATCAGAGCATGGCTCCCCGCCGTCTGCATCGGTGAGCAACCTGCATTGCGTTCATAGATGTGAGAGGGCACATTTCTTTTATGTGTGTGAAAACATCATGATCCTGATCCTGCTGTTGGAGAGCAAGTGTCACTTGGTTCCTCTACCTGGTGTGAAGAGGGAGCTAAGAGGAAGGCGAAAACGTCCGCAGGGTTCCTCAAATTGCACTTTACAGCCAAGTTGCCTGTCATTACGGTAATGACTCACTGGCCTCAGGCAACAGAATCAAAGGGGATTATTGTAATGACAAGCCAACTTGGCTGACGGGAACTTTCAGGAACCAGTCAACGTTCTTCTCCTTCTCCCAGCCCCTTCTTCACTCCAGGGGGGGGGACGGGGAGTGACACTTCTCAGCTGTCAGGAATTCTGTTTGTGTAATTATGGTTCTGAAGTATGCTGGCATGAATGTCGTGCCAGGGATATGTTGGCTTTAAGGGGACAGAGAGCTGGGTCAGATCCCATCACAGTAACCGCATCAATCGTGCAGATTTTGTCTGTGACGTCTGATTCTCACATCTGTCATCATGTGACCTCCGCCCACAGCGCTGCTCCTGTCCTGCGCCTGCTGCGCCAAGCCGAAGCAGCTCCAAGAACAAGAAACCAAAGCAAGGTAGTCGTCACCCGCCATGTCTCCGCCGTCCTCACCAGGGTCCATCTGTGAACCCGTCCGTTCATCACTGTGTGTGACCTCGTCTGTCCTCGTCAGTCGTTCCGGCCGTAGAATGTGATGTCAGAGCAGGAAAGATCAACCTCCCAGAATTCATCGTCAAATGTCCCGCACACTGCAAGGAGACCAAGCAGCAGGTGTATGGGACTGGTTGTGTTCGCCTCTATCTCCAGCATCTGTAACGCAGCCATCCACAGGTACGTTGGCTCCTGTGGACCGTCCAACAGCAGCTGCTCTAAAACCACATTTACACGCAAGACACGTGTGATATCCGCCCACAGTTGGCATCATCTCCAACTCTGGAGGGAAGGTGATTGTGAGGAAATGGCCGGGCAGAACATCTACAAAGGCAGCAACTCCAACGGCCGTGCGCTCCCTGTCGCTCCCAAGTGGAGGGAGTCCTTTGTTGTCTTAGGTATGGATGAAGGTGGAACACAGCGCCTTCCGAGGATTCTCCCAACCCAACCGTCCCTGTCATGTGTTTCAGAGGGGAAAACCCAAGAAAGAGTGATCTACCCGTCTACCCTGGACTTTGTTCCATCAAGACCAACCTACGTGAAAACAAGTGAGGAAACCGATGTTTGTACCCCTCACACACGTACAACAACAGGCAAAGACGGTTCAATAGAAACGTAAACTTGTTCATCTGAAATTACTGATAAAACCTACCTTTAACATCGACAGTATCCCTGGCGCCACATTCGTGCTAGCATACTTTATTACGTTCAGTAGTTACGGAAAGCTGACAAAAACTGACAGAAATCCAGCTTTTGACACCGACGCTACCATTAGCACGATCAGAAAATGTCAAACAGTTGCTGAAAGCTGACAAGTGTCCCTCGGGTTCCTCTACCCGGTGTGAAGAAGGAGCTGGAAGAAGGAGAACACAATCGGTTCCTGAAAGATGAGAACAGCCATGTTGCTGTCATGCTGTAGTTTTCTCCTTCTTCTTCTTGTTATTGTAAAATTGAATTAAAAAAGCTTCCTTCTTTCAGGATGATCAAACTCAGTGTTTTCTGGAACAGACCCCAGGACGTTTAGGGGGCGGTGAGGTTTTTATCGTAGCAGCTCAGTCAGGCTGAGTATTATATTTTTCCTAGGGCCATTTTCAAGACAGTAGCAAAGTCAAGTTTTAATTCATCCGTGTTGTTTGGGGTGCTTTGTACTATGTTGTGTACTTGACTCCGTGGAGAAGTCCAGAGCAGAAGAATTCTAAGAATGCTGTGCAGTGCAGCAGCTACTGTACTCGTGCTTCCTCCCCGTGCGTCCCACCACAGTCATCTGTCATCTCCTTCCAGGTCCAAAAGGACAAATCCCCCACAGGTACCACCGCGCTGCCCTGCAACAACAACACCTGAACCCACCACTTCTACGACACCCGAACCACCCACCACCACCACCACAACTACGACCACGCTTGCTCCGACTACCCCCGTCACCACCACCACACCCCCACCCCCACCCACCACCGCCAAAGCTCGAGCAGCCGTGCACAAAGTCCGGGACGCAGGTGATTTCAGCAGACATGTGAATGAAATTCTGCATCCACACATACATACATGTACAAGAACTGGCTGCCCTTGTTCAATGGATCCATGGTATGTCATGTTGCAGCGCGGGATTGTGTGTTTACTCGGATTACGGGACATTTTCGGTCATCCAGCAAAACCAATCCACACAGACGATCCATAGTGCCGCCTAGATGAAGTGGAACTAACAGCTGTAGCTGCTTGTAGCTGCTCTTTTTGCCAGGACAAGCTCTCATTTGTGCGAAAGTGAGTGAGGAAGACGAATGATTGCAGCTGGTAATTACAAGTCGCGGCTGCAATCGTGACAAATTAACAGCAGGTCTCTGGTGAAGTCGCGCCGCTCAGTTGCTTGTCTACCTCGCGTACTTTCCACCGGAGCATCAGGTCGTCCTTTCCTCCGTCCGAACACCACGTTATCTGTGGTCATCTCGCTTGGCCAGAGGTGCAGCGCGACAGAGAGTAGACAATGCTGCAGTATCCAAAGGTATGTGCACAAATGAGACGGGGCGGCGGGCCAGAAACAACCCCCCCCACTCCGTCCTCCCCACGACCACTTTGTTCCTTCATTTTTCTGTAACACGATCTTTCTCTTCTCGATACTGGAACCCCGTATCTCTTTCTCCTGTCCAGGCAGCAGTCAACCCGTACCTTGCGTCTGCGGCAGCTGCAACCTTGCGTAAGTGAAACAGGGCCTTTGTTGACTCGCACCTTTCGGCTAGCATGAGGGTGCACTGGGTGTTTGCTACACGTCAAGGTGCGTTCCACTTGCAGCGGACATCCAAGTCCGGATCCTGTGATCTCTGGATGAAAACTACGTTTTTTGTGTTCCACTTTCATCACAACATAGTAGGTCGGAAAAAAGTTAGTTAACCGATGGTGTCCCCGGTGCTATATTTGTGCTAGCATACTTTTGTACCATAATTACACTACTATGTGCGCTATCAGAAAACGTCCGACGCTTCCTGAAAATCTGTTAAGTGTCACTCGGTTCCTCTCCCTGGTGTTAAGAAGGAGCTAGAAGAAGGAGAGAAACGATTCCGGAAAGTTGAGAACTGCCACATTGCTGTCATTCACGGTAATCCTAGTCGATCTGTTGCCGGAAGCCATTGTCATTACCGCATTGACAGCAACTTGGATGTGAAGTGCAACTTCTCAGCTTTCAGGAGCCGTTCAACAGTTTCTCAAATAGTCCTGTAATTACGGTAAGTATGCTAGCCTCGATGTATCGGCAGCGATACCGCCGGTGTTAAAGGGTTAAAACAACACATTCGGCGGGGTTCCTCGCGCAACTACATCGTAACAACAAACAAACAAAGCTCTTCTGTACATGACATGCGGCCATCTTGGATTCTAAACTCATCCAATCCGAGATTTTCCTGGTTAGGAGGACGTTTCCTTTAGCGAGTCGAATTCAGACTCGGGCAGCAAGTGGAACGCACTGTCGGTCCGGTGAGACTTTGTGTGCTCGGGATCCGTCCGACGCAGAGATCCTGTTCACAAAGCAAGTTGCTCGCGATAAGCAGCATATCGTCGCTATTTCAGGTGCAATCTGTCCATCCTGCTGGTTTGAAGACAAAAGCTAAAAATTGAAATGGTGCCCCTGGTTGAGGCTGAAGCTAAAGGTCTTTTCCTTACGCTCCTTTTGCAGCTGTAAGACATGTTCAAACAAAAATGTTGTCTAAATTTGCCCACAACTCTGCTATTCTCAAAACCGGTGTAGGACAATCACAGAGCGGTCAAGGGAAGAGTCCCCGGCCAAGGTATGTGACTGAGCCCGCAGCTCTTGGAAAAGTGATTTTCACCAACTAAACCTCGACATTTCTTCAAAGTATTCAGAGGAAGTGCCTATCCAATAGATTCCCCACAGCGTGCCAGTGCAGGTAATCCCAGCCTTCATCCTCCTGGTGAATGTTTTTCATTTATATTTGCTTCGCCAAAAAAAAACCCAACCTCTGTCTCATTTCCTCAGTCGTCCTTTCATTTCTTTTTGTCTTCTGCTCTGATATGCACGGCATCTCCTGTTAGTGGACTGCTTTTTCTAACTCTGAGGTGGAACCAGAATGCTCTTCTAGTTCTCTGTCAACTGAAAACATTTCAGCCTTCTCGTGGTCACGTCTGTTCCAGTGATGCATAGAAAGTGTCAATTGTCTTGTTTTTCACTGGAAATTTATCATTTCAACAATGAAGTCCGTGAAAGGATTGGAGAGTTCTGTGTCATTGTGTTATAACTGTCTCTAATTCTCGGACTCAGGTCTGCGCAGACCAGAAGCAGCGGGGTCGGCCATCAGAAGACAGTCGTCCTCTCCAGTCGGCCCAGGTCAGCCTCTTACACACACACACACACATTCAAACACACACACACACCACACACATTCAAGCACACACACGCACACAGGGCAGACGATGTCGGACTGTCAGGGAATGTCAAAGCCAAGAGGGACAACCTGCGTTGGAACATGAACCCTGGAGGTGCAGATGACCCTTTGCGTCTGAACCCATAAGCCGCTCCGATCGTCATTCCTGACTCCCCACTAATCCATCAAACATCTCAGCTTGCTCTCCTCTCACTGTTCCTTGTCACCTGCCACATCCTCAGTAGTGTCAGTAACGATTCCAAAAGCAAAGAATCTTTGGGGTGAACGAATTGTTCTGAATCACAAAGATTCGTTCATTTCACAGTTCAGCCGAACAGGACCTGAGAAGCTGATTTGTTCCCTGCGAACAAGTCGACTAAAAACGGAGCTTTCTGATCCGTGCGTCCTGAGTGATCTTCAGCGATTTGGACTGACAGAGATCAATGCAGAACTGTAGTTCAGTTACAGATATTTAAAACGTGTTCACCTCCATGAAGTGGGTGCGATAATTCATAAAATGTCAAAATTCGCAAGGCGAGTCTGGCACGTGAGCGTGATAGCGCTCGGAAAAAAAACTTTTGAACGAATCTTTTCACTGAATCTTTTTAGCAAATCTTATCAATGAATCTTTTTACTGACTGGATTCTAGTGATTCAGTCCAGCTAAAAGAACTCTTTTGCCCATCACCACTCATGTGTTCATTTATTAAGACGAAAAGAGGCACATGAAGCCAACGAAGGCCCGTAAACACGTCCACGCTGTGGAGAACATGTCTCCTGCTTCACTTACAGCGAAACAGCTGGGCTGAATCTGCCCCCACTTCCTCCTCCTCTCTCTCTCTCCCCGTTTCCCCTCATACCCTATCTGTCTGTTTCTCATTGCTACAAACAGCCTATAACAGGGTTCAGCTGGCCCCACCTGAGCGGAATGCAGCCGTCAGCCAGTCCAACCCTGGTGAGTATCTCCAGATCGGGACATGTGAATGAGTGATTTAAAAAAAAAAAACACTAATGTTTACCTGCTGTGGGTCCGAGCTGGGTCAGTCCTGTTAAAAACAACAGGAAGCCGATACTTCCCCCAGCATGGAGCAGTGAGTATGTGGATATGCATCAAGATGAGTGTGGATGTGACGCCGCCGCCGTCTTTGCATTCATCTTCTGTCATATCTCCTCCGTACCTGAGACGGCGGCGAGCGCGCTCTTTGAGAGAGGCCCCCGTCTCTCAGTACGTTCATGAGGTCCTCTGACGGGTCCCATGTGCTCCAGGCTTCTCCCGTCCCCGGTGCTGCTCCCAGAGAGCCGTATTATGACCCGTGACACAGCTCCGCTCAATCTGGGTCGACTCTCTGGCTCGTCAGGAATAGACGGCTTTCGCCATTCAAACCAGCTTCGGTTTTGGCTCGAGCAGGAATGCGCTCCCTTGTTTTTGCTTCTGTGAATGTTGAAACCATGGACGCTTAAATTAGCCGGGGCTATTTACATTATGGATAGGTTTTCTGAAAATCCAAGGACGTCCTCTGTCTCTGTGGAGAGGTTTGAGGAGCTGAAGTGTCTGAAATGAATCTGGCAGCTCGTGGAATAAAGTCATAGTTTATTGATGCCTTTAGGGACATTCTTATGGGTGAGGTCAGAGGTCAGAGGTCAGGACGTGCTACACGGCAGCCAGCAGGGATTCTGTGTTTGTCAAGGACGCTGCAGCAGAGTGGATGTTCTCACAGATGCAGGAGTTTTGAACTTTGGTTTATGAGGTGGTTTTTTTTTTTTTTTTTTTCCTTCTCGGTCTCTCACTGCTTCAAACAGATGTCCACATTTACTGCTCGGCGTTCCTGGAGATGTTACGATGCAGTGTCGAACTGTGTAATCACGCATTCGTGCTGCAGCCACATCGGTTAATGAGAAAAACAATATCACATTCGTCAACAGTAACCGAGCAGTTGTAAACAACGGCGTGTGCGCAGACCACACTTATAGTTATCGACCGGTTCCTGAACACAACAAACCGCTTCGAGTGAAGTCGGAACCCGACTCACGCACTAATTACAAACATTATAACACGAGTTCTCACCAGTCATTACTGCATTGTTACAAGAACATGAAGTTGTACGTGATGACATGGGCCCTCCGTGCTTATTACTATGTAATTACATGAGTTGTCTAATGACTTATTACAGCACTCACTGGTCACTCCCATTAATGCTTTTTACCATGCATACTAATAACGTATATTAACAGAAGTTAATAAAATGTTTATTACTACGTGATAATGAGTTATAAACTACGTAATACATTTGACTTATTGATACTGAGCAACACGTACTTGTTACCATAGTTACATGAGTATGAAGTAGCTATTTAGTGGGTTATTCTATAGTACCCAGCAGTCAATATCTATGTCATCATGTAAATGAACAGACATTCATAGTCTGCGTATGACGACTATGGCGATAAACGATCCACACGGCGTGAGCTCGTATCGTCTCCGCTCTGCCGCTCGGTGACCTCGTGTCCTCTGTGATCACTGACGTGGCCATGATGACCAGAATGAACGCGGGATCCTTTAAAAAGCATCTGTTTCATCGGGAAAAACAACACGTCGGTCTGCTGCACAGTCCGTTAATCTCTGCGTCGCTCTGTCTACACTGTCCCGGCTTTGACACCGACGCTACAATAATACTCCCACGCTTCACTTGGCCGCTGCTGGTGCCGTCCCCGGGCGACAAAGATCCCGCTTACGAGCCGCGGCTGAGGATGGGAACCCCAGAGGGTGTGTGTGTGTGTGTGTGTGTGTGTGTGTGTGTGTAAGCTGGGACGCAGCACACTGCGATAGTGTTTTTCAGCTGTTTGGGCGTCGGTGATGTCTGAGATGAAAACAAACCGAGGGCCTGACGTGGAAAAACAAAACGGGCTCTAAGGGGCAGACGTGGAAAACGGAGAAAGAGAGAGAACTGCACCACGAGTTCACACAGATCAAACAGAAATGGATGACCACACGAGGTGAAACTTCTCCGTCTGAGACAGTTTTGAACCTTTGTTTGTCCATTTTTGATTTTATCTTCTTCATCCACGACCAGTCCAAAGTCTGGGACCATCTTCTTACTGAAGGCATCAGAGCTCAAACACATGGATTTAAGTCGTAAACATCGTAAAAAAGAGTGAACTTCGTCTGAGTCCCTGACCTCTGTGGGCGTTCTCCATGAGGTCGTCACCTGAAATGTTTCCATCAGAGATGTGGTGGCCCAACAAAGCAAAGGGGTTCTGTTTTATATATTTCACACCCTATTCTTTGCGACATAATTCCTCATGGGCGACACGGTGGTGCAGTGGTTAGCACTGGTGCCTCATACCAAGAAGGTCCCAGGTTCATTCATTCATCATGCGTCATTACAGTCGTAAATGAAGGAGAAGGTGTGTCCGTACGTCGGTGGTGTACGTTCTCAGCTCCCTCCGTTTCTTCTGCGTCTCCGGAGCGACTCGTTCGGCGTCTGACTCCAGGCTGAACATCGTGTGCACGCCCCACTAATGACGAGTCAGTTTTTAGTGGAGGTCACACGTCTGCTCCGACCAGTGCTTGTCCTCAACGCAGCTCTCTAATCTTCCCTGCACAGCTTTTCCCAGAAGGGATTGGGCGCCGCCGTCCTTCCCTCGTCCTGATTGGTTCCCTGGGGCTCGACGACCAGCAGGTACCAGAGCGCCGCATGCAAGCTAGGTTTACGACCCTTGTCTTGAATACTTTGATCAGCATTAGTGAGATTTGGTGAATGCATGACAGATGAAAACATGTAACAACAGACAGTAACACAGAGCGCCGACGAGAACGTAGGTGTCAGTCGTCCATTGTCAATTGGGGTGGGGGGGGGGGGGGGGGGGGGGGGGGGTGACTAATAATAAAAATAGTAAAGCGTGACATATATTACCTCAGTAATATAATACATCAGTATTATCAATGCCAAATATGTTTTACTACAAAGGATGTAGACATGTACGTTCACTTTATGTAACTGTTTTATCTCTGTTGTGTTCCTTCGACCTTTCATCATCTTCAATGGTGTTGCAGACGTCACTGGCTGCGCATGAAAGGGGTTAAAATGAGCTAACAGGCCCGTGTTCTGAATCAGAATCCGTTTCTATGGAGACGTAGGATTGAACAGTGTCTCAGCGTCCGGTGCCAGACATCAAACATAGAATAAAACATCAAATACTAACGATGAAGAACCCCACCTCACCCTCTTCATCAGTCGTCGTCCGCAGGCGATGACTTTCACCACGGCGTCAGAGAGCGTCACACGTGACACACTCCCAGCTCAGAGACGTTCATCGACACGTGTGTCCGAGATGTTTCCGGCAGCAGGAAGCGTTTTACCTGTGCGTCTCTGCTGTATGTTCAGACGTCGTTTACGCCGCTCCGGACTCTGGATACACCTGGAGCGAGGCGGACACACCTGAGATGACAGGTAAGTCGACCCCCCCCACACACACACACACCACCTTGTATCCATGTGTGTTGCATGTGCATGATCATGTGACTGATACAGTTCAGGTTGAGTGTGTGTGTGTGTGTGTGTGTGTGTGTGTGTGTGTCGTGTGTCGGTTCATTGTTTGCGCATGAGTCCGTTTTCACTGGTCTGAGATTCAATGGGAAATCGCAACCATGGGAAACGTGTTGTCCTCCCTGTGACGCTGACTGTGGGTACTAACAGGTGTCAAACCATCCTCCTCTAGCTCAGGATCACAGGCCTGATTTCTCAGAGTTTGAGCGGTGGTTTTTATAAACTTTGGACCGTACCGTAAGTGTTTCTTTTTACTTCATTCACTGGGAACTAACAGTTCATGGGCGTCAGCTTCATATGATCGATTACAGCAAATGTTAAATCTCTATGTCAAAACATGTCGTCTTTTAACATGTCGTCTTTTCCAGACGGGAGCACACCGTTTATTTCCTGTGTGGGTCGAGGGCACGTGGGTTATAGAAGTAGAACGTGTCTGAGGAGTACTGTGATGAGATGTGTCTACAACAACATCCGTGTCCGTTCATGATCTGTTGTTCACTGCTCCACACCGATCGTTTGACATCGGATGTGTTTGAGTTGGTTTCCAGCTCTGAACGTGTGAATGTTGCAGAGGATGAAAAGACGCTGGACTCCTTCGGAGGCTGTTTCTGCTTCACTCGTTCATCCTCACTCACCCACGTCTGTTCCTTTCAGTTCCTCGTCCCAGTGAATCCGACGGAACCCGGAAACCGCTGGATGGAACTCACACGAGAGGTGAGGTGTCACCATCCACCATCGATCCATTCATCCGTCCATCCATCCATCCAACCATCCACCATCCATCCATTCATCCGTCCATCCATCCATCGATCCATTCATCCGTCCATCATCCATCTATCCATCTATCCATTCATCCGTCCCATCCATCCATTATAATTGTCATTCATTCATCCATCCATCCACCATCCATCCATCCTTCATCCATCCATCCATCCATCCATCATTAAGCCATCATTTATCATTCATCCATCAATCCATCAATCATCATCATCCATCCATCATTCATCCTTCCTCCTTCCATCAATCCATCCACCCATCCATCAATCCACCATCCATTCATCCACCATCATCATCCATCCATCCACCATCCATCCATCATCTATCCATTCATCCATCCATCCATCCACCATCCATCCATCCTTCCATCCACCCTCCATCATACCTTCCATCCATCCATCCATCCATCCACCATCCATCTATCATCCATCCATCCATCCTTCAATCCATCCATCATCCATCCTTCCATCCATCCATCCATCTATCCAATCCATCCACCATCCATCCATCCTTCCATCCACCATCCATCCTTCCTTCCATCAATCCATCCACCATCCATCCATCATCACCATCCATTCATCCATCCACACATCCATCCATCCACCCATCCATCCATCATCTATCCATTCATCCATCCAACCATCCACCATCCATCCATCCTTCCATCCACCATCCATCCATCCTTCCATCCATCCATCCATCCATCCACCATCCATCTATCATCCATCCATCCATCCTTCAATCCATCCATCATCCATCCTTCCATCCATCCATCCATCTATCCATCCATCCACCATCCATCCATCCATCCTTCCATCCATCCATCTATCATCCATCATCTATCATCCATCCATCCCATCCATCCATCCTTCAATCCATCCATCATCCATCCTTCCATCCATCCATCCCATCTATCCATCCATCCACCATCCCATCCATCCTTCCATCCACCATCCATCCTTCCTTCCATCAATCCATCCACCATCCATCCATCATCCACCATCCATTCATCCAATCCATCATCATCCATCCATCCACCATCCATCCATCA
>NW_027615714.1:0-36613 GCF_965212315.1 Lampetra planeri
CGAGTTAACTATCTATGGGTTTCTCTTTCTGTCCTTTTGTATTTTAAAGTGACCGTGAATTCACGTCCATCCGGGCACTTTCCCAATTATGTTCCAGCTTTTACATTAACATCCATTTTTCTAACTCATGCAAAGAGAGATGGTAAAATGACGGGCAGAATTTATCTTTTCTTTCACAATTTGTAAAAGTGAAGATTTGCCTTCTCATTGTACATGTACAGCCCGTTTTGCCAATCCACTCCTGCATCAGGGCTTCCCCATGCCACGTTGGTCAGTGCAAGTATTTCAAAGACAAGAGGCATAGACATTCGAACACAATTCAGTACAACAACTGATGTTTCCGAATGTTTGTCTGATGACAAATAAATGCATTGTGGGTGGGTGATTCACATTACCACATGGGTAAAGGTGTTTTTTTTTGCTCGGTTTCTTGCAGCAGAGTGGTGCTTTGGATACAGAAGATGAATAATTGATTCCGAGGTGCATCCTAGCATCATAGTTGCGAGGATGCACCCAATGACACCTGTGTTGCTGATGTGACAAGTTAAAGGCCGCGGCTATTGCCATGGGCAATGGTTGCTCGCGTGAGAGTAAGTGGTGTTCTTGGTCAGAGCAGTACCAGTGTAGGACTTGTACTGATGCTTTCTTTGACATATCGGCGTAGTTCTTTTAATCACTTCTAATACCAGTTGTAGGACTCGTACTGATGCGACAGCTTCTTGTCTTTCTCGTCTCTTTTATTCACGCATATAGTTCACACCTCCTCCTCGTCATCACTCCATGCCTCTCCGCTCGCTCCAATGCACAACCCGCCATCATCATCACTCCATGTCTCTCCGATCACTCGCTCCGCTCCCCGACTTCGCTCGCTCTCTCTCTCCCCCAAGGTCCGTTACTCCGCTGCTACCCTACTCTGTACTCGCTCCGTCCACTGCTACCCTATCTGTATTCTCTCTATCCACTGCTACCGTACGCTGTATTCTCTCTATCCACTGCTACCCTATCTGTATTCTCTCTATCCACTGCTACCGTACGCTGTACTCTCTCTATCCACTGCTACCCTATCTGTATTCTCTCTGTCTACCCTTATCGTATCTATTCCTGCTCCCTGCTGCTCCGTCTCTGTCCCGGGCACCAACCACTCCAACTCCGACTCCAACACCAACCAAAAAACTCCCGTCTCTCCGTTACGCTGTGCCTTTATACCCGAACCAATCAGCCCCAATTAATTATCTCATCCCCTGCTTCGCTACTCGTCCCCAGGCCCCCAGCCTCACGTGACCATGTTATCGCCGTCAGCCCGGCGCCAGTCATCAGCCACTCACCCTCCTGACCAATCACTGGCCTGCGTCCTCAGTTACCCTTAACACCTGTGGTGTCTCTTAATGACCTCCCCCTCAATGGCACACAGCAACAACTGTATCCTCAGTTGCCCCCATTGTACGCTGCTCGCTCCCCTAGCAACAGAACGCGTGGCGCGTGACATTTCAAGTCCTACACCAGTATGGGCTCTGAGCTCTAAACTCACTACGTCCACTGTTGGGGATTGATGCAAGTATTTGAGGTGGATGCAATCGCACTGTCCAAGTGTCAAGCAGGGTCTAGCCCGCTCTACCCTGCTTCTTAACCATCCAGTCGTAGGGTCTGAGTCCAGAAAATGCTAGTAAAATGTTGCATACAGTTGGCAGGCTGCAATTTTTGTAAAATCCGAAGTGCCATGAGAATGAAGGAAGCAACATTCAAATGAAACATTGGAGTCTTCGTGAGATCGCAACGCTATGTGTTCTGCCTCACGGCAGGTGTCTTGCCTCACGGCAGATGTGGGGCGTGTGTACACAGGAATTTCCTGTTTTTGATGCTAAGTTTGGTCACGTGACCAGGAAGTTGCGATTTAAGATTCCCGCTCAACCACGTGGGCGTTGGCCATTACACACATAATTCAAGATGGCGGCACACATCGCGTTCCAGTGAAGCCAGCCATAATTGTCCATTGTGGGACTTTAAGAAGCATTGTCTGTAAGTTCGTTTATGTTCTCATAATATTGACAATGCTGTTATAATGTTAGAATGACCGTTATAATGATGTAAATGTCTTTATAATGCTGTTCAATTGTTATGATAAATACCAGGCCTAGTTAACAACGAAGCCTGCAACTTTCCTTATTGTGAATGTTACTTGTAATTTCATAAGTCGAGTCAAACTTGTACCCAAGTAACTTCATTGCGATCTGGAAAGCAAGGATGACGAAATGTCTCATTCATAGTGCAGTGTTATGTGTAGTACTGTACATCTGGGGTGCAGTGTGATGATAACACGGTGTGCTTTTATGTAACACAGCAGCTTATGCTCTTGTATAGCTATTCAGTGGTAATGTAGGGGCCTGGCCCATCCAGGATCTATTGTTTAGAAACATGTTATCTAAGAATGTTATGATGCTGTGGTGTTCATTCATTGTGTTGGTGTTTCCGGGTATTAACAGATGCTGTATCTGTGCTGTTTTCTTACCAGTTTTACCTCGTTAAATTCAATAAATGACGTTTGGAGTCGGACGTTCATCCTGGCTCTGAGGGTTTATTGGATGCGAGGTTAACTACTCAGCTAGCGGTGCAACGCAGCGCACAGCGAGGCCGAGACACTATGGGAGTGGCAGTGGTTGCTAGGGATTACATCATTACTCTCACTGCACCAGCCAATCAGTTGCTTGGAAAACAACCTCCATGAAACATGGCCCCCATGCCATAATTGCTCCATGCACTTCAGCTGGTCGGTGACTGAGGTAAGCATATTCACGTTATTAATGTTGATTATATCCATCATTAATGCAAATATTCACATTATTAATATAGTTACGTAAATTATATTATATTATTAATTATCGGTTGACTTCTTTTGAACAATTTTGATAATTGATGTACGAGTGTTGCTGACCTCACGTAGGAAGAGTTGGATATAGATAGAGTACAACAGGAAAGTTAAGGAAATGGTTATTGTAACAGTGGGTGTTCTTCTGGGAGGCTGCGTGGATTTCTTGGCTGGAAACCTGATACGGAACTCGTTGCCTGTCTAACCTGGAGCCAAGGGTGGTACCTGACCGTGGTACAAATCAAGTTCAACATAACTTATCTTACGAGTTTTGACAAGACTAGGATCGTTAAATTACACAACCACACCCGGCCATCAATCACCTCGACACTACACCGCCCTGGCTCCTCCCCCCATCACACACGCTAGGGTCCCCTTGTCACCTACCACAGAGATGTTTAATGCGTAGAGGACGTCAAAGGGCAGCGCGGCGATGAGGTCCACGAAGAACCACGTGCTGACGTAGTGGAGGCAGACGGAGCGCCCGTCGTACACCACCTGGCCCGAGCGGCTCACGTAAGTGGTTCGGAAGTTGAGCATGATGTCTGCGGACGAGGAGAAGGGAGTGGTTTCAGGGGAGCAGGCGAAGCAGTGTGGGGGTCGAGGTAGTTGATGGCCAGGAGTCGTGACAGGGATTTGGGGAGGGGAGGGTGAGACATGAGGGACATACAGAGACACAGTAGTACCAGACCATGACCATCCATATACGAGACTTCCAAAATATTATGTCTACCTGAAATCTTAATCCACTTTGCTCTAAATGCCCTCTTAGTTATGCTGCAGTGTGGAACAAGAAAAAAAGCTGTGCAAACGTACACTGACCTTATCCAGTAGAAGGTTTCAATTGAGCTTAGTAGCAGTACAGTTTTTGTAAAAAATAAAGTTTAAACACAATTTGTAAAAGTAAGATAATTTAAGTGACAAACCCGTATGAACTTGCACACTTCTGTGGTGCTTATAGCACTGCCTCGCCACCAGAGGTTGGCCACCGAGTCCATAGGAGCTCGTCCCCGTAATACTTTTGGTTGTAAAATGGAAAGTGGAACGATGGACAAATTATCTTTCAATAACACATCAGTGTAATGAGTATTTGAAATATATTACAATGCAGCCATCCACCAATGGGAGTATCTAGCGAGCAATCAGAATCAACCAATGGTTAGATTTCATTAAAAGTTTTTTGTCCATTCACCAGGTCTTCTTTCGTATGGATTAATAGCAGCAGATTAAAGATGTAATTTTAGATTTGTCATCCACTGAATTACTATACTCTTTGGTTCTTTCGGTAAAGTCACGTAGGTAGAAATCAAATAAAATAAATCACGACGTTTCGATCGCAACACAAGCAATCTCCATCAGGTGGAACAACCACAGCAAGAAAAATGCTGAAGTAGGCGAGAGAGCTGCCGTGGCAAGAGGTTATATAGGTAAGAAAGGGGGAGGCAAGGGGGGACAGAGAGGGGGGGTGTGGGGCAGGGGAAGGGGGGCTGCATGAGCGCTAGGGGGAGAAAAATTGAGGCGGGGGGGGGGGGGAGAAGTGGGCGGGGCTAGAAGTGGGAGAGAGGGGGGGGGGTTGTGGGGCAGGGGAAGGGGGGCTGCGTGAGCGCTAGGGGGAGAAGAGGCGAGACTGGGGGGGGAAGTGGGCGAGGCTAGAAGTGGGATAGAGAGGGGGGGGGCAGGAAAAGGGGGGCTGCGTGAGCGCTATGGGGAGAAGAAGTGAGGCTGGTGGGGGGGGGGGGGGGAAGTGGGCGGGGCTAGAAGTGGGAAACTAAGTGTGGGACACGGGGGGGAAAGTAACTCGGAAAAATCTACTAGTAAACGGCAGGTAGGATAGAAACAACCACAACCAGTTAAGGCTTTACCTGGTTAATAACATCCTTCCTAATTTGTATCCATCTTCTCGGTTGAAGTTATGTCTGTTTATATATCTGGATGGCTTCATAAACAAACCTTTGATAGTTGCCCGAAGGTTTGCAGAGTACCTTGGTCTCAGAAAAAACAATATCATGCGAGCCCACAGCATTATAACAATGGTCAGCCACGGCAGAGGTATTGGTTCTGCCATGTTTCAGATCTGCCTTGTGTTCGCGGACATGGTCCGAGACATGTCGTTTCGTTTCCCCGATGTAACTGCTGCCGCAGGTACAACTAGGTTTGTAAATTCCAGAATATTGCATCTCAGGAATGACATCCTTCACAGATGGGATTAGAACACGGATTTTGTGTACTGTATTGAATCGGACCTGGATCTTGTGTTTGTTTAAGATTTTGGAAATATTTTTGGAAACACCTGCTATGTATGGTAAAGTGATGGTTTTGATTTGCTTCTCAGATTGTTTCTCCATGGTTGGAGAAACAGCTTTGCGAATAATGCGGTCCGAGTACCCATTAATCTTGAGGGCTTGGTGTACATGTTCCAGTTCACTGGCTAGGTGGTGTTGGTCGGAAATGCAGTGCGCCCTATGGTGTAGTGTTTTGATGAGGGAATTCTTTTGTGCCGGATAGTGGTTAGGAATCAGGTTTTAGATAGGAATCTGTGTGGGTGGCTTTCCTATAGAGTGTCCCAACGAGCCGTCAGGTCTCTTCTAAAACAAAACATTCAGGAATGATAGCTTACCATCCTGTATGAGGTTAACAACAACCTTGCAAGTAGGAAAACAAACATTTCTGCAGATTATTCTGGTGTATTTTATCCTTGTGTAGTGAACGACTTCCGAGACACAATGTGTAGAGGGCTTCTTATTTATTTCTCACACTTCAGGCAAATCACTGGGCGACATGTAGAATTGTAAATTACGGCGGGAGACCACTTGACGGGTAGCACACTTTATTAACACTTGTCTTGCCACAATAACACGTGTGGTCACTACAGCTCACGCTACACGTTCCACCCGACACGTGTGGTTACTACAGCTCACGCTACATGTTCCACCCGGCTACACACACACAGGCATTCCAGCCCCGTAGCATCCGGGGGAACCTACAGACCCACCCCAGCCGGGGTATGGGTCACGACCACTGGGTCCCGCGGCCCGGCCCTCACACGGACGTCCGGCCCCGGGTCCCAAGGTCCTGCCTCTGAGCCACACAGGGTCCCGGTCCTTACAAGGACAGCGGGACTAGGTGTCTCAGGGCCCTATCTCTTCCTCCTCCGTCTTCCGTCTTCACTGGTCACCAACTCCTCGAGCGCCCGCGCACCGCCTTATATAGCCCTCCGCTCCCGAGGAGACGGAGCCTATGCGGACCGCGATGTGAGCACCCATCCTAGTCGACCAATCACCACGCGCTGCCACACGATCCCTTTTTCCAGCTTGTGTCAGCGCACACAACCAATCACCATGCGCTGCCACACGATCTATCACTGTCAGCGCGCGTCACCACTACACAGCCAATCACCACGCGCTGCCCCACGATCCCTACTGCCAGCGCGTATCACCCCTACATATATGTACGTGGCTACGCATAGCTGACCCATCTACACAGCCCCATCGTCGGCGTCTAACTATATAGCTGGCTGACTAATATAGCAATGACAACATTCGGAGCCGTCCCAGAGAATCGGCCATGCGGCCAGAAGATGAAGAGAGAGATGATGGCGAAGACAGCGACAGCAGCTAAGGCCCGGGACCTCACGACAGCCCCGAACCTTCGGTCACATATCCCTTATATACTTCCCGGCGTGGGCAGGCCCCACTTCCGGCCACGCCTCCTTCTAGAACCTTCGTGCAGGTTCCCGGAACTTCCTGACTGACCCTGCCTTTTACCTTTAACCCAGGTACGCACCCCTTCTAGTTGGTTATTATATAACGCACCCATACTCGTGATTACCCCTCCTGGTCAGCAGATGGCACCATGTCATGACTTTTAACCAGGATAACAAACAAACATTTTGCAATAAAGCTATGGTGGTATAATGATAAATCCTGTCTTTTGCCCTTTCTCTGCACTAAATGCCCAGGGGCATGCATCTGTCTGTCCTGCACGAGTAAATCCTGTTATTTCTTCTGTTGATGTGGACTCAAAGGAAACACAAGCACGCTTGTGAAAGCAGCAGCAGCAACGGCCCCGAGCTAAACTCCAGCAGACTCTCACGATAAAATGTGATCCACACGAGAGAGCAAAGAGTTCCAACAGAAACTGACTCAGATTCACACAGCCCCTACCCTGATTTGCTGGTTTAAAAGTTTGATCCCTCACCATCACCACAGTTAAGCCATGATTAATCAACTGCTACATATGTGCCTTCCCCTGGCCGTCGCCATTGAATCACGGTCCTGTGATACAACAAGCCACCCAGTAAAAGGGCTGATCCTATCACTCCATCTATGCGGTCGTCGTCCTGTCAGACGAATTCCCTCCCTTGGCTGCCACTCCATTTCGTATTCCCACCCCTTCAACCTTTACCCCTTGTCACGACGCATCCTACCCAAATCCCATTTAGCTTTAACAGTCAAAATTATATCGTTAACCTGCGTACGTTCTCTAATCCGTGTACTCATTGTCTCTCATTGCAAGCTATGCGTAACTCCACGCCTATTTCCATGTGTCCGATCCATATGGCATTGGAGGCTGTAGGCATTCATTGAAATAGTTATTCTTGAGCCACGGTTGTATGTTGTTTTTTTATCAACAAGTTCAGCTTTCCAAAACGCATTCCAATCTACTCTCGTCTGCATCTGGATATTAATCCAATCCGAAAAAGAGCCCTTTCCTTCGCCAATAAAATCCTGCTTTTAACCCCAGCACTAATTTATGCAATTATCTCGGCAAACGAGTGGGAGTATCACACAAGCCCTCCTGCTCGCTAGACTCTTATTATGCAATCAATTCCCATTGGATTGGTGTTTTTTAATGTATCAATCTTAATAATGTTCGATCCACCACCGGATTCTACACGTAGCCCTCCCTGCACCACGGACACACATGAGCGAATAAGAGATGTTGGTTGCATCATTATCGTGCTCGTGTGTGTCATAACTTACTGTGAATTAATGTTTTTCCTAAATTATCATCATGTATGTATGTGTCAACTTCTTTCGCACTGTACACAGCCAACCGCGCTCATTGGAGGTGCAGGGGAAGGACAAACTAAACATAAAATGCAGTTCGAAAGAAATTCGTTGTCAATATATATCATTTTTAAGTGCATGGCTCCAGTAGCTTCCTAATATCAGAAGAAAACATGCGATGCAGTGACCGTCTTTGTGCATCATCATCAGACGCATGATCAATCCTCTGCTTGATGAATGCCTCCTCAAGTCGTCACTATCTCTCACAGTGCGGTGATATTTTTGGTTAATGTCTTTAGATTGTACTGCATTTAGTTTGGCATGATACCAAATGCTTTGCTCCACAGGTCTGTGTTATGTCCTGCTCAAATGAAAAATTTGGTGCTCATCCTTTTCCAGCCCTGAACCAGTGGTGGAAATTCCTCGGTCCTACAGTTGGGGCGAGTCTATCCATAGGACAGCCACTCTTGACTTTGTCCACAATGTGGTCCTCATCTCATCATCCCCAGGAGGGATGATGTGCCAAGTCAAGCCCCAACTTGGACTTGAACTCGCAAACTTTTGAATACAAGTACGCAGTGGCGGCTCCTGCAAAATCTCTCAGGGGGGGCAAATGTCTGGATGATTGATAAGGATAAGGTCCACCCATGCAATGGATAAATTAACAGCTTAAGCATGTAAAGGCAACTTCACTTCTTTAATGTTAATGAAAAATAAAGTGACTCTTACAATACATCTTGTTTGTTTCTATACTCGCTATTAATATACAATCCACTCAAGTTTATTTTATTAAAGATTCCACTAGGTGGCGACAAATGATATTGTTGGATGAAACGTGCTTACGTATGATGACGTAAGCACGTTAGGGCGAGCCCTCCCGGAAGCCATAGAGAATGCATTGCAGCGCCCCCGTTCGAAAAAAAACATTTTTGAATGTAAGTCTATGGGGCCACTCGGGGCGATTCTCAGCCGGAGTGAAATAGCCCAAAAAGAGGCGGTACTCCACAGAACGTGACATGACGCTGATTGGACTATATCCAGAGGCACAGTGACGGCTAGCGTGACTCTGTGGTTGAATGACATTGGTGGTGCGTCGCCCAATCGCCCTAATGAAGAAACCGCCCCTGCAAGTACGGTAATTCGCTCTTCTGTTTAGCCGCCTAGTTGGTTGCCGTTGACTCATACAAATTCATATCGGACAGCTCAGGGTATTCATCATCCCAATCGGGGGACCTACAACCAAACTCTTCGCCTGGATGAATGTAATGTACACGGTAAGGGTTCCAGCTTCAGCAACTACATGACACATTGCAAATTAGTAAGAGCTCCCTAACTTGTTCACCTGGTTCCTACATGTCACTGGAGCCTGCTACAGCCACAAGGAACCAACAAGGTATCACCTCCCCCGCCCCCCCCCTTCCCCACGGCCACAGTTTTTGCTGAGAGGCAAATATACCCGTAGCCTCGGCAGAAGTCATAATTGCAGTGTGAGGTGGGAGTGCTGACGTACACTTCTACACTTCTTTCTGTGCCCAGGAGACCATCTAACCAACAGCAGCCGCAGTCTGCTGTGTTGACATTACACGTGGGTGTGCCGAGTGTCAAAGTGTCAACTTCAAAAATGTTAAAAACATTATTCACCTCCCTGTGCACCCTCCTTGGTTGCCAATTCAGGGCAGCCATTCAACGATATATTTTTTGTGCTGTTTTTACTGTTTGGCTCTTATCATTCCTCATGCTCACGTTAATCCGTTACATGCAAATTACAATTTACAGACTGAGGAACGATGAATCTCACACACGCGTTTTGATACATGTATCGTGAGCACAAAGAGTGATATTAATCCAAGAATGTATGCACTATTCGTAAATATGACGCCGGTAAATGAGTAAGATGCTCCTGTTATTTTCCCAGGTGCGAAGTCAGTGCATGCGTGCATTCACTATTTTGCCAAACACATGTCAACGCCCCAAAAACTCTGGCTGGCAGTCGGCAGGAGATTCCCTGCAATGTGGGCACCCTGCCGAACATAAGCAATGCAACGCAGTTCAACCACATGTCCCTCTACCCAGCGCCGCACTGAGATTCAAAAACAAAACCTTTCTGAAAAATTATAAATTTACAGTAAAATGCAGCAGCACTTACATTTAAATATAAATTTACGTATGTCCGGCATGTAACAATAATTCAGGGTTATGATTTAATACAATAATTGATTCTCTTTTGACAATTTTTTACCGCGTCTTAAATTTCTGTCTCGTTTGTAAATATTTTCTGTTAGGCTAGATGTAACTTGAGCATATATATTTTGTATATGATTTGCAGAAACAGTAAAATAAAGATGTTAACTATTTTATTTAATATGGCATTTGCTTAAATGTGTCAGCAACCCAAAATGCCTCATGTCACATCTCATCTCAATCATTCCAAACTCCCTGCTGTAATTTCGTCAAATGGACCCAGTGGCAGATTTCATTTTGTAGCACAAATAAAATGCAACACCGGCCTGCCAATTGGCATTCATCTGCCAGCTATCGGACATTGTTAGTGTGATTTTTTCCAATTAAGTAATTTGCAAACAATTGTGGCCAATGATGCCAGTTACGCATGGCCAACTCTTTTTGAATAACGTCGCATCATCTTTCATGTCCGCTGTGAAGCAGACGGGGTGTTATTTCAACGATAAATTTCCACACGTACGATTTCAAGCATGTATTGTGAGTTGCAGGAATCGATTTTAATCGGTGAATGATTTAATGACTCATTGCACGCCTGATAAGTTGCATTCCTGGCCAATCACAGCAGCAGTGGCAATTCGATTCTAAACCTCCCATTGTTTTAGATGTTAAGTTTCAATTTCATTTTTGTAACTAAGTGAGAACTCAAGAGACCAGGATTGAGTTGCATTTGCAAGAGTGACCGGGGTTATCAAAATGATCAAAGCAAAACAAAGAAAACAAAGTACAGCAATAGAAATCAAATTACACATGTGAGAATTATGTTTGAAACGTTTGTGTATAGTTTTTCATATGTATATATCGATACTCTTAGGTTGTTTCGGTAAAGTCACGTAGGTAAAAAATAAAATAAAAAAATTAGTAAAAGTAATAATAGAAATAAAATAAAATAATAAATCACGACGTTTCAGAGGCAACACAAGTCTCCGTCATCAGGTGGGACCGTCACAGCTAGATTTGCTGTATCAAGTGAGGCAGAGATTCCAAGATACACGTTCTTAAATACAAGTTAAGGAGGGAGGAGGGAGGGAGGGGCTTATCTGAATGTGGTAGCCAATGAATGGAACGTATTGGGAGGGGGGGCGGGGCTAAACCCTCTGGCTACCATCAAAGGTTTGTACACGAAGCCATCCAGATTTACAAACACAGACATAATTTCAACCGTGATGATGGGTACAAACTGAGTAATCATTGGAAAGATGTTATTAACCATGCAAAAAGATTTAACTACACATTTTTTGGACCATCTTATTTGACAGGCACTTTTACTTTACCGAGTGTTAACATCCCAAGCGTTTAACAGTACTCTTCTTTTTGTATTTCATTGTCAACCAACACTGGGTAAAACAACATGGGCATTTTCGTTCTCTTCTAGCATGTGCACCAACAGGTCCAACAGTTCCACATTCACTCTCTTTTAGCCCCCCCCCCTCCCAATACATTCCATTCATTGGCTACCACATTCAGATAAGCCCCTCCCTCCTCCCCCCTTAACTTGTATCTAAAAACTTGTATCTTGGAATCTCTGCCTCACTTGATACAGCAAATCTAGCTGTGACGGTCCCACCTGATGACAGACTTGTGTTGCCTCCGAAACGTCGTGATTTATTATTTTATTTTATTTCTGTTATTACTTTTAGTAATTTTTTTTATTTTATTTTTTACCTACGTGACTTTACCGAAAAAAAACTAAGAGTATGAATCCTTGCAGTCACAAAAGCTTAAAATCTAGAATGTATATATAGAGTTTGTACGAACTGTATCAAGGTGGCCATAAAGAGTTGTGGACAAGACAGAATGTCTCCGTTGACTCGCACCAATTAATATATTTCGAGTGACAGTGACAATCACCAGTAATGTCCTTCCTGACATTTTGTAGAGTCTTGATGACAGACTGCAGATCGGTTTTCATAACATTCCGACTCCACATGCACATTTTGCCCAGCTTTGGTGCATAAACCTAGCATGAGCAGTTTTCTTACACATGACTTGTAGAAACAGTTTTTTTATTCAGATAAAAAAAATCGTGCAGTATTTAAAATGTTTGTTAGCAAAACAAACATCATTCCAAAAAGTTTGCTAAACAAATGAGTATATGTCAGAGTTATATAATTGTCACACACATCCGCGTGTGTATATACCTCAGGGCAGTTATTGAAGGCTAACAAAGCAGGTACGGGTGCATTTGGCAAATTTAATTTCATAAAGAGCGACATACAGATGGCCTTAACAAGCATGATCGATTTTAAAGAAAATTTTTTGGCAGGGTTCCCTGCATTGGAATCTTCGCTCAATCCCATCGAAGACAACGAGAAATGCCCACGCACAAAACGGACGCGGAACCGTTCTGCTGTACTCCCTTCTCGTGGCCATCTCACAGCCATTGTAACTGCGCCAAATTAACATGCGTACGATCCACCAATCCTGCGTCCAAGACAGCCGTAAATGTAATGACAATAATGTCCTGCATTTATGTAGGAAACCTTCACTGAGTTGCTACGCTATTTAGGAGGGTCCTGTATCGAGATGCCTGGCCAATGCCGTTAGCACTGTCGAGCGGCCTGCATACGTTTCTCAATGTTGTCAAGGTACAAATCTGACCCTTTCTCTCTACAATAAACATGGTATTTGTTAGCCATGAGGAGGGCAGTTCTCTACCGCTCACATCACAGCCAAAGGCCGTGCATGGCAGCTACCTTATACATGTATAGAGACACGCAAAGAGGTCTCTGCGCTGTTGCGCCAGTCACGCTGAGCCCCGGGAGCGTCCATTGGAGGACTGACGGACACGTGACCGGGAGCGGGGAGCTCCGGTCTAGATACAGGAGGGGGCGTGGCCGAGGGCGACGCGAGGCGGTGGCCAGGGAATAAAAGGGGGAGTGGAGGGGATTCGGGGCTCGTTTTGGGGATCAACTGAAGAGGACTTTCGCTCTTCGCTGCCCGCTCTTCATTCGTCGTGTAGGTTTAGCTGGGAATTGTGGGTCAGGTAGCATGTGTGCTACAGACCCATTCGCTAGCTAACTCACACACACATAGTGAACAGTCTAGGACAGTATAGACACACTTAACAATAGAATCTAGTGATCAGCGAGTTGTTTATTAAATGCGTTTGTGATGCCGCCGCCACGAAGCCGTTCGGCAGGCGTCCCATCCCCGACCTCGCCACCACCAAACAACGGAGCCAACCCCTCGTCCCCCTCACCTCACCTCACATGAACACACCCGCACGCATTCCCCCCCCATAGAGCTGGGAGGGGAGGACACCTGATCGACCGGTTTTTATCCGAGAAACCCTTATCGGGATTATCTCTCACGGTTTCCGGCGATCAGGGAATTGGATGACCTCCCCCGACGCTACGTTGCACCGCGGCGCTGCGACCGGCCTTAATATGGTGTGGCCGCAGCGAAGGGCATTCGGCCACCACGGTTGAAACGCATCCCCCACACACACCCCCCCCCCCCACGCGTCGACGAGGCCAGCAGGGGAAGGACGGGGACAGCATGAGTAACAGGACCGCAGGGGCTCTTGCGCATAGTCACGGAAGGTTAGGATGGTTGCGCTTGAGCGCGCAGGCACAATTGTTGGGGTGGGTAAATGATTGAGCTGAAGGTATGAATAATCGGGAGGGCGGACGCACGCGGGGAGCCGTGCACAAATTCCCACGGCGCACCTTTGTAATAGACGCCGCCGCATAATCTGCAATAACAAAGGCATGCGTGAGAAAGGAATTAACTTGCGGCACATCCGATTAGCATAGCGAAGGCGCACGGTACGTGGGAAGGGGGTAGGGGCCCGAGTCCGGGAATTAGGATAAAAAGGAGCGTAGCAAGGTAGGGGCTCTCTCTCATCACTTCTCTTCAAGAGGCACGCGTTCAAGTCGGCTCCCAGCTCTGCCCTCCGGACGTCCGCGTGACGTGTCCCGACAGCATAGAGGAAAAGCCACAGGACGCCGAATACTTCTAACAGTGAGTAAGAAGGTGAATTAGAATCATAGCAGATAAATCGGGAATAGGTATAAAGGTATCAGCGTAGGCCAGCCTCGTCGACTCACTGATTTAACATCTAGTTCCAGGTAGCGGACAATAAATCATTAAAAGCTGATCGCGGCCTGTGATCTCGTTGAGAGGTGTGAACGTGTGTGGTACTGTGTACACAGTGGTTCGTTACGTGAGTGAGCGCTGCGCGGAGCTGCGCGTGTGGGTGCACGTGTGTTCACTACGTGTATGATACAGGTGTGCGATCACAACGGGGGGTATTCAGTGGTGAGTGAGTTCCGCGGGGAGCTGTGTGAGTGAGTGCGCGTACGTTCGCTGCGTGTCGGATACGGGTGCGCATTGGTAACGTGGTTATTCGACGTAGAGGCGAGTGCCGCACAGGGCTGTAGACGGGCGCACGCTCGCAGCGTGCGAGAGAAGTACATAGCGGTGTAAAGAGGGGGAGTATGGCGTTTGATTGATGATGCCGTGCGCACGTATGCTTGCAGCGTGGGAGCGCTGCATGAAGCCGTATGGGTAGGGGCATCGCGTTCGAAGGCTGGCAAAACCCTAGCGGGTATTAGGGAGGTGGGGTAACATAAACGGAATAGGGGATGATGGCGGGGGGGAACCCGGGGGCCAACGGCCCCCACATATTGGTGTCAGAAACGGGACGATCCCCCGCGCCCCCAAGGGAGAGAGGCCCCCCGACCCAGGTTAAAGTAAAAGGCACATTTACGGGCAAAGGGATTCCATCATGGAAATCGTTTGCCCGCAGCATCAAGGGGGCTAAAAAGATTAATGGATGGTCAGATGCGGAGGCGTTGCAGCAGTTAGAGCTACATTTAGATGGGTGGGCAGCTGATTTTGTGGAAGCTTTGCCCGCAAGGGCACAAACTCAGTGGGAAGAATTAATCTGCGAACTCGAACGACGCTTCGGCGCCTATGACGAGGAGGAGGCGCAGGTGGCCTTAGAGGCATGCCGCCGCCAACCCGGCGAAGATCTGCGAGATTACGCCGAGGACGTACGCATGTTGACCCAGCTCGCGTACCCGGAGTACGAGTCAAAAATAATTGAGGGCCTCGCCGCCGGGAAGGTCCAGCGATATTTGGCACGCACCCCGTGGTGGCAGCCAAATGTAGACGTTGCATGCCTCTCCTTTAACACCCTCGTTGAGCGCGCGCGCAAATGCGAGAAACTCTCGGGTGAGCGCGCGCAGCCTCGAGGGAGGGGACGAGAGTGCGCCGTAGCGAGCCTACTCTCCGACGAGGAGGAAGAGCCCGCCATCGCAGTAAGGGGACGGGCAAGGGAGCCCCAGAGACCCAGCGAGACCACCCCGGGGTGGGTAGCCGGGTTACAGACCGGCATGGGAGATATTGCTGGCCGGGTAGACCAAATGGACGGTAAGGTAACCCACGTAGGTGACAATATGACCAAACTGCAATCCTCCGTTGAGACCATCCGATCCGAGATGGGGGAACTAGACTCCACGGTAGGAGGGCTAACTGGAAGGATAGCCCGACTAGAAGCAGAGTATGAGCAGCAGCGCACTGGGGGAGGAGGGAGTGGGAAGAGAGCCCACTACGGAGCCGCCACCCCTCCCCGGGCGTGTTATGTGTGCGATCAGCGAGGGCATCTCAGGAGGGACTGTCCTCAGGTCGCCCGAGCTAGACAAGAGCTAAGGTCAAACACTAAGGCCCCCCTAGAGAGGGGACCACCGGGGGGTGAACTCGACGTAGCCCCGACACAAACAAGCTGTAGTGATAATGGCGAGCGAGTGATCTCCACACAGGTTCCAGCAACAACGCCCACGGAAACGGTGACTCCTGGCGACTGGCTGCGGGAGCTGGTGGCGGGGATCACGGGGGCCACGTCGCTGGTGGAA
Organism: Lampetra planeri; assembly: GCF_965212315.1. Classification (NCBI taxonomy): domain Eukaryota; kingdom Metazoa; phylum Chordata; class Hyperoartia; order Petromyzontiformes; family Petromyzontidae; genus Lampetra; species Lampetra planeri. The sequence continues at coordinate 15,972 of NW_027615714.1, forward strand.
GGGGAGGTAAACGGAGTGCGTACCCGAATCCTGCTGGATACGGGGGCGGTGGCCTCGCTCGTGAGTGCAGCGCACTGCAGCGCGATCGGGGTCGACGTGCGTCACCTGCAGGCCCCGGACCGCGCGCTGCACACGGCGAGCGGAGCCGGAATGGGGTTGCTGGGGAGAGCAACCCTAGAGGTCCGCATAGGCAGTCAGGTGTGCACCCAGGAGTTCTACGTGTCGAGTGCGTTGTGTCACGAGTGTATCGCAGGTACCGACCTCTTAGAACAGCTGGGACTCAACGTACAACCCCGCCAGCGGTGCGCCACCATGGAGAGCAACGGCGAGCGGATACCATTCCTGGGACGAGAACCAACGTGCCCCCGCTTTGCACCTGTGGCCGCTATCCTGGCGACGGCAGTCACCATCGGCCCGCTCACCGAGATGCTGGTGCCGGTGGCAACGTCCCCCACCGACCCCGCGCTCCGACCATCAGGGGAGGTAATGCTAACTCCTCACCCGGAGTTGGCAAAACGGTATGGGGTCGTGGGATCCACCACGTTGGTAAACGCAGATGGGGACCGATTGTTTATGCGGATGTTTAACCCCCACAGCACCCCAGCGATACTACGACGGCGCACCCCGATAGCTACCGTACACCCCCTGCACGCACGCCACTCTGACGACTCGGTGTTCGCACTCTGGGCTGAGGACCCCGGTCGTCCTGAGGGTGACCAGGACCTGGCCTGGCGAGTCGGCCCGACTCCCCGAGCCGAGGTCGTTCCCCTGCTCGACGCGTTACATGTACCATGGGCGGATTTACCTAAGGGAGAGGCCGATCGGCTGCGCGAGTTACTGCGGGAGTATGCCGACGTATTCAGTGAACACGACTTGGACGTGGGTCGGACCGACCTTGTTAAGCACCAAATTGACACCGGTGCAGCCCGACCCATCAAACTCCCTGCATACCGAGTGGGCGCACCCGAATGCACCCAGATCAAAGAGGCAGTTGGGGACATGCTTCGCGATAAGATAATTCAGCCCTCGGCGAGCCCCTGGTCAGCCCCGGTGGTTCTAGTAACGAAAAAAGATGGGTCAACCCGGTTCTGCGTTGATTACCGTAAACTGAACGCAGTCACGCTCGGCGACGCCTTCCCCATACCCCGCATCGACGACACTTTTGACAGCCTCGCCGGAGCGCGATATTTTTCCACCCTCGATCTCGCGTCCGGGTACTGGCAGGTGGAGATGGCGGAGGAGGATCGGCCGAAAACCGCATTCACCACCCCGATGGGGCTATTCGAGTTTCGAGTACTCCCGTTCGGACTCACCAATGCACCCGCGATGTTCCAGCGGCTGATGGAGTTGGTGATGCGGGGCTTGCAATGGGAACAGTGCCTGATTTACCTGGACGATGTGATAGTGTTCAGTAGATCTTTGTCTGAGCATTGGTCCAGGCTACGAGAGGTGTTCCAGCGACTGCGAGCGGCTCATCTCAAGCTCAAGCCACGTAAGTGTTACTTCGCACAACGCGAGGTGGGGTACCTCGGACATCGCGTCAGCGAGGCAGGCGTGCGCACCGATCCGGAGAAGGTATGCGCCGTAGTGGAGTGGCCACGGCCAAGGAATCTGACGGAGATCAGATAATTTTTGGGGCTCGCCACCTATTATCGTCGATTTGTAAAGGGATTCAGCGAGATTGCACGCCCTCTCACCCAACTCACCTCCCCTAAGCACCCCTGTCAGTGGACGGGGGCCTGCCAGACGGCCTTCACCACTCTCAAAGATCACCTTACCCATGCCCCCACCCTCGCTTTCCCCGATTTTACCACCGATTTTATTTTGGACACCGACGCCTGCAGCAGCGGACTGGGAGCGGTGTTGTCACAGGTACAGGATGGGACGGAACAAGTCATCGCGTACGCCAGCCGGACCTTGAGTGGGGCCGAGCTGAACTATTGCGTGACCCGCCAAGAGTTGTACGCCGTGATTTTCGCATGCAAACAGTTCCGGCCGTATTTGTACGGCAGGAGATGTCGCGTACGCACTGACCATTATGCTCTGCAGTTCCTTCTTACATTCAAGGAGCCGCGGGGGCAGATGGCCCGGTGGTTGGCGCAGTTGCAGGAGTACAACCTGCAAATCGAGTATCGGGCTAGCCGGACGCATGCCAACGCGGACGCCTTGTCGAGGCGACCCACGGTGGACGCCGAGACAAGGGCGGAGGAGGCCTGCCCGTGCTTCACGGGGGGACGCTGCCGGCAGGCAACGGACCCCCGAGAGGCCGCGGCCACTGACCCCGCCCCCAGCGAGAGAGAGTGCAGTATGCGCCACAGAGACCCTCACAGGTGGCACCGAGGATCCCGTCGACCGCCCGGCAAGCGCGGGACCCGCGGCTCGGGACCCGATCGGACGGATCCAGGAGGACGTCGGCTGCGCCTTCCCGGGCCTAAACGACGAGCAGCTGAGACAGACCCAGCAGCGAGATCCGGATCTGGCGGCAGTGGAGGCGGCACTGCGGGAGGAAAAGAGCGCCCTACCAGGACCCTGGAGCGGTTTGTATGCCCGGTTGTGTGTGCAGAACGGAGTGGTACGGGAGTTAACCGAGGCCGGCCAGCCGGGGTGCATCTGTGTTCCTGCCCAGGTGCGGCCCCAGCTGCTACGGCTGGTGCATGACCACCCACTCGGGGGCCACGATGGGGAACGACGCACGCGAGAGACCCTGCGTCGCCAGTATCTCTGGCCCCCAAGCGAACGGTATGGTAGAGCGCATGAATCAGACCCTAGCGGGGAAACTCAAACGTATGGCGGCCGCAAATCAACGGGATTGGGACGAACACCTCCCCTATGCCCTTTTCGCCTACGCCACCACCGTACACACGTCGACGGGACAAACCCCGTTTTTAATGATGTTCGGCCGTGAGTCTCGTTTACCCGCAGATCTGCTATTCGGCGTCCCTTCCCCCCAGCCGGAGGAGGGAAGCCGCCCCGTGGAACACCTGTTGGAGACCCTGCGAGAAGCCCGAGGCCGAGCATACCCGCAAGGGGAAGCCGCGCATCGGCGGCAGAAACAGGGCACCCGACCCCGCATGGAACCCCCCTTATTCCTGACAGGCGCTAAGGTGTGGCTACACACACCTCGCGTCGGGGCCGGGCAGGTGGGGAAACTGACGACCTACTGGCGGGGACCCTGGACCGTGGTGCGACAGATCTCCCCCTGGACGGTACTAATTTATGGCGGGGAGAGGGATCGAGAGACGGTGGTCAACGTCCGCCGCTTAAAACCGTGGAAAGCGGCCCCGGCGAGAGAGAACCCCGTCACCCGAAGGCCCCGAAATCCCGGAGTACCCGCACCCCTCGTGTTGGGGGGCCTCGCACCCTACATGGGCCCCGCCGGGCCCCCGAGACGCCCCGATCCAGTCAGGAGACGACGCGGACGACGGCCCCTAAACCCTTCCGCTGCGGAGTTTGTGCCCCAGCCCACAGGTGCCGGAGGACGGGGAGAGCCGCTGGAGTGGAGGAGGAGGCCGCCGCAGGAGCTACAGAGGACGGAGCCACCCACCCTGAGGCCAGCCACCAGGTCCGGACGGATCCCCCAGACCCCGCAACGTTTCCTCATGGGCGCAGCCCAAGCGAGGTGCTCCAGTCAACCCGGGACGGGGACTGGTACCTCGGGGGCCTATGTGATGCCGCCGCCACGAAGCCGTTCGGCAGGCGTCCCATCCCCGACCTCGCTACCACCAAGCAACGGAGCCAACCCCTCGTCCCCCTCACCTCACAACACATGAACACACCCGCACGCATTCCCCCCCCATAGAGCTGGGAGGGGAGGACACCTGATCGACCGGTTTTTATCCGAGAAACCCTTATCAAGATTAACTCTCACGGTTTCCGGCGATCAGGGAATTGGATGACCTCCCCCAACGCTACGTTGCACCGCGGCGCTGCGACCGGCCTTAATATGGTGTGGCCGCGGCGAAGGGCATTCAGCCACCACGGTTGAAACGCATCCCCCACACACACCCCCCCCCCCCCACGCGTCGACGAGGCCAGCAGGGGAAGGACGGGACAGCATGAGTAGCAGGACCGCAGGGGCTCTTGCTCATAGTCACGGAAGGTTAGGATGGTTGCGCTTGAGCGCGCAGGCACAATTGTTGGGGGGGTAAATGATTGAGCTGAAGGTATGAATAATCGGGAGGGCGGACGCACACGGGGAGCCGTGCACAAATTCCCACGGCGCACCTTTGTAATAGACGCCGCCGCATAATCTGCAATAACAAAGGCATGCGTGAGAAAGGAATTAACTTGCGGCACATCCGATTAGCATAGCGAAGGCGCACGGTACGTGGGAAGGGGGTAGGGGCCCGAGTCCGGGAATTAGGATAAAAAGGAGCGTAGCAAGGTAGGGGCTCTCTCTCATCACTTCTCTTCAAGAGGCACGCGTTCAAGTCGGCTCCCAGCTCTGCCCTCCGGACGTCCGCGTGACGTGTCCCGACAGCATAGAGGAAAAGCCACAGGACGCCGAATACTTCTAACAGTGAGTAAGAAGGTGAATTAGAATCATAGCAGATACATCGGGAATAGGTATAAAGGTATCAGCGTAGGCCAGCCTCGTCGACTCACTGATTTAACATCTAGTTCCAGGTAGCAGACAATAAATCATTAATAGCTGATCGCGGCCTGTGATCTCGTTGAGAGGTGTGAACGTGTGTGGTACTGTGTACACAGTGGTTCGCCACGTGAGTGAGCGCTGCGCGGAGCTGCGCGTGTGGGTGCACGTGTGTTCACTACGTGTATGATACAGGTGTGCGATCACAACGGGGGGTATTCAGTGGTGAGTGAGTGCCGCGGGGAGCTGTGTGCGTGAGTGCACGTACGTTCGCTGCGTGTCGGATACGGGTGCGCATTGGTATCGTGGTTATTCGACGTAGAGGCGAGTGCCGCACAGGGCTGTAGACGGGCGCACGCTCGCAGCGTGTGAGAGCTGTACGTAGCGGTGTAAAGAGGGGGAGTATGGCGTTTGATTGATGATGCCGTGCGCACGTATGCTTGCAGCGTGGGAGCGCTGCGTGAAGCCGTATGGGTAGGGGCGTCGCGTTCGAAGGCCGGCGAAACCCTAGCGGGTATTAGGGAGGTGGGGTAACATAAACGGAATAGGGGATGATGGCGGGGGGGAACCCGGGGGCCAACGGCCCCCACACGTTGCCTCCGCTAAATAGTGTGTGCGCCTCAGTAATTACACACTACACATGTGGTGCAGTTAAGGGAAGCCCCAGTGCTATTAATTCATTGCCTTTCTGAATGATTTAAGCAGGGGGGATTTTAATACTGCAGTGCATGGTTAACTTAGCCACTGTTAAGAGACTGTGTGAGCTTGTAAATAATTTCTCTGGGATAAAATCTCACTGACGGCTGAAGTGAAGCATTACAATAGCATCTGGTAAATCAGCAGGATTAGTTAATCAAGACTCACAGATGAGACCCAGAAGGTGAAAATCAGGTTCCGCATTTAGCTCTCTAAATTAATTCAGTTGAAACTTGATTTTAAGTTTTCGTGACTGCAGGAATTACTCTTTGGTTATTTTGGTAAAGTCAGTTCCTGAAGAAGCTCGCAGCACCTGGAGTAAAACATTGGACATCGTACCAAACGATATGTATATTTACATAACAAACTAGGTTGTTGGGGGGCGCCCCCCAACAACATGGCCTGCGGCGGCGGGCCCAAACAGCCACAGCCTGCGGCGGCCCTGATCAGCCACAGCGTGCGGCGGCCCCCAACAGACTGGTCAAGTAAATCCTTACAATCCATACGCACAGCGTGCGGTGGGCATTCATCCAGCAGTGGATTTTTAGCACAAAAAAATGCAGTACTAATGTAATGGACAGAGCACGGCTCTGCCTCAGGGCAGCTGTGGAGAGAGCGCGGCTCTCCATCAGGGTAGCAGCGGACTGAGCACGGCTCTGCCTCAGGGCAACAGTAGAGAGAGCGCGTCTGGCTCCCTCACTGCAGCAGTGGAGACAGCGCAGCTCTCCCTCAAGCCAGCAGTGGAGAGCAGGGGGGTTCCCTCAGGGCAGCAGGAGAGAGCACGGTTCTGCCTCACTCTCACACACCTGTCTGTTGTTCGCGGTCACGTGACGCACTTCAACCAATCGGGGGGCGTACATGTTTGGGAGGGGCTCACCTCTGCTTGGCTGCTTACTTGCGGTCACGTGACGCACTTCAACCAATCCGTGCCGTGTTAATCACAGGCACAGAATGAAATAAATAATGACATATCTGGGCTATTATATATTGGGATTATATAAATATACATATGTCGATAGGACTGATAGGTGGATAGGCTCAATCGTATCATATTTTTTTGTTGAGAAAAATAACGGAGGTCCTCATAGTTAATGATTAATTCTTTCTGAATGCGCTCAACAACGGATTCTGGGTTATAGAAAACATAGCACCGAGACGTTTTGTTGAATTATGTGTGCAACATAAATGTACACTTATGAGTTATTATACAATCATCAAGATGAGATTGACTCCCTTCGAAGTCATAGCTTGATGCATTTTTTCAGTGGATCACCAAAACCATGAACAGTCACACAGTGCTCAGGTTGACCTGTGTCATCGTAATCCGTGTTTTCTCAAAAAATGTCAGAGATACACTGTAGGCTTGGCTAAAGGTCAGCAACTATCGCACTCAATTGTAAAAAAAGGTTTTTTACCCTTTTATCTAGTACAAAAACTGACACCTTTATACAAGGGATCATGTTTGCAATAACCACAACACAAGCAGCCAAAATGCAAACAAAAATAAACAACTCTGATAATGATATGCACTGTCCTTGAAGTTGATTGGTCCACACCCGAGACAGCTTTTCTTAGAGCCTAGTCTCCGATGGAGACTGTTTCTTTTTGTTTGCATTTTGACTGCTTGTGTTGTAGTTATTGCAAACGTGATCCCTTGTATAAAGGCGTCAGTTTTTGTACCAGATAAAAGGGTAAACCCCTATTACTATATTTTGCTACTGGTAAAGGAGGTCTCAGTGTAAAAAAAGGCTTTGGCTTGCTTCGATATACGCCAGTGCTGTCTGTGTGCATCCAGCAGCCATATCCTTATTAACATCCGAATCGCCAAATGTGCCACTTTGTTCCCCTCTGATTCTCAGGATCACACATGATGGTCAACATCTTCCGAAGCAACGCTCAATGCGTCGCTGTGAATGACACCCAGATATAACTATTTGGATACTTTTGGTGTGACTGAAGAGTTAAATACATTTTTTTGGTTTTTATGTTCATTCAAAGGGTCATGGATATCCGAGCAGTACCGACTCTACCCCAGTATTAATTACTTTTTTTAAAATTAAAAACCTAAATTCAAACAATCATAAAACAGAATTACAATTTAACATACACCCGGCGCACTAAAACACTTGCTGTTGTATGCGGAGAGACGAACGGAGGTCTATTATTACCGGTTAATGTATCATAGACGTTGCAGAGCCAATTAAAGATTACAATTAAACATAATCCACAGGCAATCTGCGTTGATGTGTGCGAGCCTCAAATTGTGGGTTAATAAATTCAGATGAGCAGTGCCTATGTTTCAGATTGTCACTGCAAGTGCGCACACTGAATGCTGGTTTCGACAAGAGCTTTTCTGTTCTCCACCGAAGCATTTTCTAATCAGGAAGCCTGCCGCCTTGAAACAACTCTCTCAGGAAAACTCTGGAAAAAACACTGCGTAATAAACGCACCTATTAATGCCGCAGTGCAAGAGCCGGCATGAAGTCAAAGGTGGCATTTTGTTCGCAGAAAATTACACGATGTCCAGCTCAGCTCATTGTGTCCTACCCTCAGGCCATATCAGCATTTTATGCGCAAATAATCCCATTACTTGGTAAGGCACTTACAAAAAAACATAGATTACATCGACGACAGTGACCCTTAACAATTTGTTGATTATGCCTACGTTTTGCAGCTGACTGCGGCTTTTAAAATAGCGATGAAGGTTTTTTTGTGTGATGATCAATATAAAGACCAATACCGGATCGTCAAACAGACCATGTCGCGATGTCAGCAAGTCTTGGAGAAATGAACTCCCACAGCAAAGCAATGCCAACATGCCCGTGATATTTTTCTAGCATGAGAATAACTTCACTCTTCTTTCTGCGAGTGAGTTTGTCAGTCACAGCACTAACGTGATTTGTTTTCATCGTACAGTTGGGCGAGGGATCATTCTGATTAGAAGAAACAAGGGACCTTCTACGGTATAAAAAAACTTACTTTTGACCTCGGCGAAATAAAACTATGATTTTGGTGCGGGGGGGGGGGGGTAGCCATTTTCTAGGTTATCAATAAATATATTCCTTCAATACACACAGGTGGGGAGACGTATAGTAAGTGAAAAAGCAACCTCTTTGTGTGTCGGCATAGATCTCAAGGTGCGCTGTAGAACGCAAATTGCGACCAACACTACGCTTAAAGGTTTTCACGGTTGTGCTGTGCAGAAATACTGTTTTTTCGGCTCATACTCGCGTGTTGTTCGATGGGATGTCCGACGTTTTGCTCGGCGTGCTGGGGGCTTCTTGAGGAACCGAAATTAGAAGCCCTCAGCACATGGTGCAAAACGTTGTGGTGAATAGGCGGTATGATCCGAAAACAAGTCGAAGAGCTGTACGTTTATTAAGTTATAATACTATTTATATGTGCTACATAAGAGAGCCCCTTCGAATGCTCATGTCCTGCCCATGTTTTTTCATGCAACATCCATGTGCAGTGGTTCATTCCGTTACTGTCACGTCCACATAAGCCTGCCTGAGGACAAGTGTCCTCGTGTGTAGCCTCGGGTTGTGGAAGCCCAGTACCGGAGTGTGCGTCACAACTTTCTTGGGAACATTCTTGTTGAAGCTCTCTCATGGGGGAGAAAGATGTACGTTAAGAGCCAACGCTGCCTAACATAAAGGTTCATATTCTTAGGTTTTTTCGGTAAAGTCACGTAGGTAAAACATCAAAATTAATAAAAATAAAATAAAAAATCACGACGTTTCGGAGGCAACACAAGTCTCCGTCATCAGGTGGGACCGTCACAGCCGGATTAGCTGCATCAAGTGAGGCAAAGATTCAAGATGTAATCCCTTAAAAGCAAGTTGAGGGGGGGAGGAGGGGGGGAGCTCATCAGAATGTGGTAGCCAATGAATGGAACGTATCGGGAGGGAGAGGGGCGGTGCTCAAAGACGGCACGGAGTGCCACGTACAACGCATCGGGAGGGGGAGGGGGGCGGGGCCAAAAGGATGGACGACGGCTTGGACGCGGTTTCTGCTGCACACGCCAACGCATTGGACAGAGAGGGGGAAGGGAGGCCTGAAACACATGATAGAAAAAGAACGCAAATGCCCATGTTTATACCAATGAAGAGAGTACTGTTAAACACTGGGGATGTTAACACTCGGTAAAGTAAAGTAAAATAGTGCCTGTCAGATAAGATGGTCCAAAAAAGTGTAATTAAGTATTTTTTGCGTGGTTGATAACATCTTTCCAATGATTACTAAGTTTGTACCCATCATCACGGTTGAAATTATGTCTGTGTTTGTATATTTGTATGGCTTCGTGTACAAACCTTTGATGGTAACCGGGAGGTTTGCAGAGAACCTTGGTCTCGGAAAAGACAATTTCATGAGAGCCCACCGAGTTGTAGCAATGATCGGCAACGGCCGAAGAATCAGTTCTGCCGTGTTTCAGATCTGACTTGTGCTCGCGGACACGATCAGAAACATGACGTTTCGTTTCTCCAATGTAGCAATCACCACAAATGCAACTCAATTTGTAGACTCCAGGATACTGTAAGTCAGGAACGACATCCTTCACAGATGGAATCAGATCACGGATTTTATGCACTGTACTGAATCGGACCTGGATCTTATGTTTGTTTAGAATTTTGGAGATCTTTTTGGTCACGCCAGCTATGTATGGTAACGTGATAGTTTTGGTCGGAGTTTCATGTGGCTGTTTCTGTGTGGTGGGAGAGACAGCTTGGCAGATAGTACGGTCAGAGTATCCGTTCATCCTGAGGGCCCGATGTACATGTCTTAATTCACCGGTCAGGTGGTGTTGGTCAAAAATGCCATGGGCTCTGTGGTATAGCGTTTTGAAAGCTTCAAATCTAGAATTAACATAAAGGTGTTGCTCACAACTTAGGTCACATTCGTAAGATCAGATTATTATGTTCCAGTGTTCTTTTTCAAATATAATTGTTTATATATCTTTTCCCATTATATTATACTGTGGAAATGCAGCCCGTGGTGTAATGGTTAAGCACAACAGACTTGCACTCCACAGGGTTGCCATATCGTTCTCCTGGCGTGGCAATTGAAACAACGGGCAAGATTTTTTAAATCCACTGCCTCTGTTCACCTTGGAGTATAAAAGGGTGCACCACACCGTTGGTCTGTTGGCAGGTCGAGTGTAGTGGTGTAAATTGAGGGTTCATCGAGCTCGACATAAATGGTTGGCCAGTGTGGAAGAGTAGGACAAATACTCTCTAGAGGAGCTGTCTAGAGCTTCCACTGGTTGAAGGCCTTTCTGTCAGCCGTGGTGCTAGTGTAGTGGATTCAACTGAGTCGTAGACATACTTCTTGGAGGCAACACATTTAATAACACCAACACCTGAGGACGGCTGCTTGCGTTGTGGTCGAAATGTCATGAGAATTGTATTTTATTATGTTTAATTTTTATTATTGTATTATTTCCCTTCTACGTGACTTTACCGAAAGAACCAAGAAGATAACACCAACACATTAACACAAAGGGGTCACTGCCCCTTTACCAGATAACCTATGGTGGTGGACCACCAGGCTAACTACGTTCATTACTGGGAGTAGCTACAACGGACAGGACCCTGTTGGTGACTTCTTCTTCGACGTAGGATGTAGATCGTAGATCTTCAGATGACGACAACAACGCTGAACCCCGGTTCCTATATGGACCCCGGTTTATATGCTCCCGGGTTGTGGCTGGCCCCGCCCTTGGCCACGACCACCTTCGAGAAACCTCTTGTCTTTTTTCGACCCTTCCCGTAGGATCTCACCCTGACACATGACAACCCCTTAGCCCCCACCTGGGGCCCTTGTGTAGATCTTACTTATATACAGGTTAAGGGGGGGGGGGAGCCAGGATGGGTCGTGGGGGGGGGCTAAGTTAAGCCGCCTTTTGTTATGCTGCAGGGGATTAGGAGGACGGATGAGCGGATGGGCGGAGAGAAGCGTGCCGTGGTTGAAAAAATTACACACATGAACACGGTTGTAAAACGTAGGCAGTATTTAAGCTGACAAACTGGTTGCCTTGCAATATACTACAGTAAACCGTAAGGCTGCTAAAGTTTAACTTGGTTTAACTTGGTTAAAAAGGGGCTAATCAAGCTGGGAATAGAAAACAACTGGAAGAAATTGAAATGGCTGTACAATTATAAGGCAGCTAAAGTTTTACTTGGTTGATGACATCTTTCCAATGATTGCTTAATTTAAAACCATCCTCTCGGTTGAAGTTGTGTCTATGTTTGTATATCTGGATGGCTTCATGGAAAAATCTTTGGTAGTATCCGGGAGGTTTGCAGAGTACTTTGGTATCGGAGAAAATAATATCATGAGAACCCGCTGTGTTGAAACAATGATCAGCTACGGCCGAATAATTCGTTCTACCGTGTTTCAAATCTGATTTGTGCTCGCGAATTCGGTCAGAAATATGTCGTTTTGTCTCCCCGATATAGCAGTCACCGCAGGTACAACTCAATTGTAAGTCAGGAATAACATACTTTATGGATGGGATCAGATCACGGATTTTGTGTACTGTATTGAATCGGACCTGGATCTTGTACAGTAATTTTGCTGTGACGGTTCCACCTGAAGATGGAAGCTTCTGTTGCCTCCGAAACGTCGTGATTTAATTTATTTATTTTCTTTTTTACCTACGTGACTTTACCAAAAAAACAAAGAGTATGGACCCTTGCAGTCACGAAAACTTCAAATCTAGAATTAGATCTTACTTGTCACGTGCCTTCCAGGGTCAACCAGAGTGTCATGGCCAGGGGTAACCTCATCCCATGGCTGACACTCTCACACTCCCTCCTGTAGGAGTCGGCACTGCACGCCACGCGTGGTGCCACTGCCCTATCCCAGCACTCACCGAGCCCCCTCTAGGGCTGGTACTACACCCACCTACGGGGTCTCCGCAATGACAATGCATCGCACGCCATGCCTCGCGAAAGCCGGCATTACACAGTGACATTCACGATGTCGCTACATACGTGATGTCCGTAATGTGAGAACATTGCACGCCGTGTCTGTCTAGGTCCGGCACCACACAGTGACATCCGCAAAAAAAATGTCATGGCAGCATTTTTACTGGCTTACAATGTTTGTGTAGTGACAGAGAAAGGTCACTACTGTGTCGGCCCGTACGAAGGCTGGGGGCCCCAAGGGGGTGCCTGGGGGGTCACGTGGTGGAGGGATCCGGACCCTCCCAGAGGTGGGGGAAGTGAGGCGTGTCCTGGGAAGGGAGGCGTGGCCTGAAGAGAGCCAGCCACGCCGGGGCGGAGCCAGCCACGCCAAACCAAATATAAGCGTGGTGTGAACGCAGAGCGAGGGGCTGTTGTACTGTACTCCAAGGTGAAGACATCTTCGGTCGTCAAGTCCCGAGTCGTCGTCCTGGGCCAGGCAGGCCGTTGCCTGCCTGGTCCAGTCTGTGTCGTGTTCCAGAGTGTTAGTGAGTTGAGGAAGGTGGTCACCACCTTATGTACAGTGTTATATTACTTACCGTTTAATAAATAGTGTTGCCTCCAAGCTGCGTGTGTGTGCACCTAATTTGAACCTACTACATTTGGCGTCAGAAGTTGGAAAATAAATATTGCTAGGTGTTATCCTAGGGAAGTAAAATGGGCACACGAAAAACAAATATACAACTCACCTGGACGCCTTCGTACAACGGGGACGGTGTAACGACCATCCTTCGGACAGCCCCGGGGATGGCAGCCCCGGTGACAGAGAGAGAGAGAGATGGCGCTGCGCGCGGAGCGGCGGGACTGGCACCACACTGCTGCTTCGCCGCCATCGGGAATGGAGCGACGGAGCCGCGGGGAGAGGACACCATCGTCGCTGCGGGGGCTGGCAGGGGAGGCCCGGCCATGCGGGCCACGCGGTTCCCGCCATTTCGGCGGCTGGTCGGGGCGCGGTTCCCGCCAAAGCGCCGCTCCCGCCATTTCGGCGGCGGGAACGCCGTTCCTGCTACTGAAATGCCGCTCCCGCCGACATCAACGCCTGCAGAGGGGGAGTTCCAGTCTTCAGCTCGAGCGCGAGAGGTGGATGGGTTCGCAATAGCAGGCCGTGTTCACCATGAAAGATTCTTCGGGCCGTCCCAGTGCTCCACCTTGCCGCCCTCCACTATTCACAGTTTGCCAGGCGAGTCGTGACATGACAAGCACCCGGCCCCAAAAAAATAATAATCTTCACCCATCTTACGTGCGCCGGGTTGCGATCGCGTGTGTTTTTTTTTTTAACTCGCTGGGTTGCGGAGCGTGTTCGTCCGGTTGTGTGCGTGATAAATTGACGCGGCGACCATGGGGGTTTCTGCTTGTAACAAGTGTTGCTGTTAATTACGGCGTCGACATCGGTATCTTCTGGGTGTAGTTAATGATTAATTCGTGTTGGTGTCCCGAGCTCCGTTGATATCCTGTATGTTGCCGTGTTAATGACTCGTGTTGTTACATCGTTTTGTTGCGAAATCGCCGTTGTTGTTGTGTATACTGTATGGAGTTTCGCTCGTGATTGCCACGTGTAACTGTAAGAAACTTTGATCGTCATTTTTGCCAAGGTACAGACCGTATGGAGCTTTGCTTGGAATTGTTAACAGTGTATGAACTGTTGGGTACTTGCTTGTGATTATTTACTATGTACGGATTGTCTGGAGTAGTGATTGTGTGTGTTGCCATGTGGGGACTGGATGGAGCATTGCACCAAATGATTGACTGTACGAAATTCATATACTGCATATACTGTATTAATCAATTCGGCGATTCTTGGGGTTTGTGTATTGTTTTTGCTCTCAAAATTCGAATGCCCTGAGTCCCATGGTTAATGTTGAAGGGGTTTTTCAAATGACAGGTTCGGTGTGTTTCAACCTCACTGGTTGGCTCCTGTCCGTTGTTGCACAGATGATGTATTTTGTGCGGGAATGCCCCTTGTGTTCTACATCGATCGGGGGTGCGTTTCCGGTAATTGCGGTCAAATTGCGTTGCTCTCTCCACTCGGTTGGTACAGCTGCATGCTGCAATGCGAGTCTCGGAGATGATGTGTACGGATACGGGATGTGAGGTGTATTGTTGTGACCATTGAATATTCGGGATCGTCACAAATTGGGCGTACCTGTTCGGCATTGGATCAGTTCTGTGGGGGATCATAATTCAAATTGTATGTGTTGTGATGGTGTTAAATTGCGATGGTGACATGCTGCCAGGGATTTGGAATTGTGGTGCTGGCTGTCACTTATCTTGGGGCGCAGATCCTGGTCAGGATGGCCCAGTGAGAGTTGTGTGTCTAACACGAACATTGTGGTCCCGTCATGCTATGGCTGACGGCTTGACCTGACAGCCCGGAGATTGAAACACTCCGTGGCATGTCTAGCCTAGTGGGCTGTGCGCTCACATGGCTCAGAGTGTGGTCCCGTCATGCTGTGTCTGACGGCTTGACCTGACAGCCCGGAGATCGAGACACTCCGTGGCTTGTCTAGCCTAGTGGGCTGTGCGCTCACATGGCTCAGAGAGTGTGGTCCCGTCATGCTGTCTGACAGCTTGACCTGACAGCCCGGAGATCGAGACACTCCGTGGCTTGTCTAGCCAAGTGGGCTGTGCGCTCACATGGCTCAGAGAGTGTGGTCCCATCATGCTGTGTCTGATGGCTTGACCTGACGGCCCGGAGAGTGAGACACTCGGAGGTGCGTTGAAACAGTGGGCTGGAGATTCGTAAGGTTCAGGTGGAGTTGTCCTGTTACGTTGGGACTGTATCCCTCAGTTGTTAGGGTGCATGTTGTGCAATGAGTGAACGATGGGTCGTCTCAACTCGGTCGGTACAGTTATATGCTGCGATGCGAGTCTTCGAGAGAGACTGGCTCGTCTCAGCTCGGTCGGTACAGCTATATGCTGCGATGCGAGTCTTGGAGAGAGACTGGGTCATCTCAGCTCGGTCGGTACAGCTATATGCTGCGATGCGAGTCTTGGAGAGAGACTGGGTCGTCTCAGCTCGGTCGGTACAGCTATATGCTGCGATGCGAGTCTTGGAGAGAGACTGGGTCTCAGCTCGGTCGGTACAGCTATATGCTGCGATGCGAGTCTTGGAGAGAGACTGGGTTAAAATCCCACCGATATGGCCGACGCGTGCTGCTGGTTGTGACGCCGCGTCGGAAAGGCGGTGGGGTGGTAACATGGAAATTCCACCCCCCGATATGGCCGACGCATGCTACTGGTTGTGACGCCGCGTCGGAAAGGCGGTGGGGTGGTAACATGGAAATTCCCCC
The DNA here is from genome assembly GCF_965212315.1 of Lampetra planeri. Lineage (NCBI taxonomy): Eukaryota > Metazoa > Chordata > Hyperoartia > Petromyzontiformes > Petromyzontidae > Lampetra > Lampetra planeri. The sequence continues at coordinate 31,514 of NW_027615714.1, forward strand.
CCCGATATGGCCGACGCGTGCTACTGGTTGTGACGCCACGTCGGAAAGGCGGGGGGGTGCTAACGAGTGACTGTCATTGCATGCGTGATTCTAACGGGGGGGGGGGGGGGGGCTGTGCTGGAGCGTAAGTGGGTTAGCCAGTTTTCATGTATATTTGTTGTTAATTCCCCGTTTTCTATGCGGTTCCCTTTTACCCTCGTCGATTCTGTATATATTACGTGATTGTATTTCTTATCGGTCGCCGGTCATTTATTGATGTTGTTGGTTCGGAGGCACACCTTTTCGATGTTTCACAGTTGTGTTACAGCCGGGGACGGCTGTGTGTTTATACAGGGGGGGGTGATGTAGTGACAGAGAAAGGTCACTACTGTGTCGGCCCGTACGAAGGCTGGGGGCCCCAAGGGGGTGCCTGGGGGGTCACGTGGTGGAGGGATCCGGACCCTCCCAGAGGTGGGGGAAGTGAGGCGTGTCCTGGGAAGGGAGGCGTGGCCTGAAGAGAGCCAGCCACGCCGGGGCGGAGCCAGCCACGCCAAACCAAATATAAGCGTGGTGTGAACGCAGAGCGAGGGGCTGTTGTACTGTACTCCAAGGTGAAGACATCTTCGGTCGTCAAGTCCCGAGTCGTCGTCCTGGGCCAGGCAGGCCGTTGCCTGCCTGGTCCAGTCTGTGTCGTGTTCCAGAGTGTTAGTGAGTTGAGGAAGGTGGTCACCACCTTATGTACAGTGTTATATTACTTACCGTTTAATAAATAGTGTTGCCTCCAAGCTGCGTGTGTGTGCACCTAATTTGAACCTACTACATTTGAATTGATCCTTTTCGAGTATTTGAGCTGGAGTGTATGGAAGCACTCCACAACTCGATTACCACTGAAATCCCCATACAAAATTCAACACATTCGTGAATAACAAAAACCATATAGGTAGACCAACAGTTCCCTTGATATGAATATCATCGACTGGCATCACCTTTCAGGTTAGGTGTCTCATGTGTGTGATGATATCTGCACAATCCACTATATATCCCCTGCGCGACATCATTTGGATTTATGTTGCCCGTCTCAGTTCGGGACATTTCTTGGGTCACTGACCGATGATGAAGAGGATCTCGCCAGCGATGTCGCTGAGTGTGGTGCTGCGCGACGTGGCGGGCTGCTCGTCCGAGGCGGCAAAGCACACGTTGTAGGGCACCGTGACGGCCACGTAGAAGGTGGCAAGAAGGATGAGCCAGTCCCAGCCGGCCTTGAATGTGCCGTAGTGCAGCAGGATGAAGCGCGAGCGCTGCGCCGCCGCCACCTTGTACTCGGGCAGCGCTGCCTTCTCACCAAACACGTTCTGGGAAAGGAGAGCGTGGGGGCCGTCGGCGATCGGACAATGTCGACGGCAAAGTCTTTAGGTGCGGGCAAAATTGAGTGCGGCACCTGTCCCTGCGCCGTGCTTGTTTTTTGGCAGAGGCGAGAGCTGAGGTTCGGCAGCCAGAGCACAGTTGCCCAGTCGTACAGCGATTCACTCCATCCAACCGCCCAGCTGATTCGATTCTTTTTTTTTACACATGGAGTTGTGATTTTGTTACAATGATGGATTTTTTAAAATTTATTTTGGACTTGTTTGTGTTGTGCGATGTGTGTTATTGGTCTCATTTCAACTGCTTGTTCGTTTGCCTAAATTACACATGAATATATCATTTCCACATACAGCATTCGATGTATGCGTCGTGAGCGTAGGATTATTTTTATGAATCAGTGGGTTGACGTGCTGTTACGCGCCTCCTAACAGCCACAATGCCATCTGACCGATCCACTGGGTTACGTAAAAGTCCTAGGATGTGCCTGCACCCTGGGCAGTTTCATTTAGCCATGACACTGCATTAAAAAGGCATCGTTACTGTGTACATCTCAAGGGGGTGGTGGCAGTCTTAAAATATTAAACTCTGCTTTAGATGCCAGTTATTGTTACGTGAAGCATGCTTCAAACTTCCCTAAAATGGTCTACGCTGTAGCTTTTTAAATGTACCGTAAAATATAGTCCCCGCATTTACTGACAAACATGAATTATACAGATCCTGCAAACATGTTCGTACATTTGGTGCAAACGCAGCCAACTTGTCGTTAACTATTTGTCCTCGTTTTTATGCATTTCATATTTATAGAAATGGTCCTCATTTTCCCTCCCTGATGGCTGACGCCAATAATACATTAACAGGGACAATGAGAAAAGTGTGGGATACAAAACAAGAGGAGGCAAAACGCAAAGTGACAATGGGGATGAAGATCGTGATCACACGTGGTGGACACAGTAGCAGTGTCAAGATTTCAATGATTCACCTAAATAATTAATTATTTTGCGTCTTTTTTTTCTCTCTCAATTGTATATTTATTAGTCTGCTGCTGTCTTAGCATAAACAAACAGGCATATCCCTCCCCATATTGACTTTTTCAAAAAGAGTAAAATGTCCTATTCTCACACCCACACCATTCAATGCCTGCACCATCCATGCGTGCCGTGCGAGTATTGTTTCTCATTTGCGTTTGCTTCTATTTGTAAGAGTTGTTGATTCCATTGAACCGAGGTTATTACGTTAGTTTAGGTGTGTCTAACATTAGCACATTTTTTAAACCTTTAATTTTCTCACGAATCGTTATTGAATGAAAGGTATTTTCACGTGCACGACTCGACGGGTGTTTCATGAGCGCAATTACGCGCCTAGCGAACGGAATGTATTCAACGGACAAGTGTTAGCTAAGAGTATTTATAGCATTCGTGGAAAGCATTCGCAGAAAGCTGGCGCAGTGGTGGGGGGTGGCGACATGGCAGCCAGTGGTCAGGGGGGTTTAGCACATCCATGGTTAGTACTTACGAAGGGCTGTGAACAGGCGGCCCAGCACGTGCGGGCCCTCTGGCCTTGCCCTGCAGCCTCTTTCTGGGAGCATCATGCCAATGCCGTGCAAGATGCTTGGGGGTTGGGGGACAGGGTTGCGGGGGGAAGCGAGGGCAGCAGGGAGGGAGCGAATGAAGGATTGGGAGCATTGAAGGGGCAATATAGGTGGGGGAGGGCAGGAAAGGGAAATGCAGGCAGATTAAGATAGGCGAGCATGCAACACACAAAGCCATGCAGCGGGTTCGAATTAACCATTTGGTGAGCATCTGCATGTGTACACACGTATACACGTACTGCCCTTTTTGGAAATCCACTGCTGGATGAGGGCCTTCCCAGGCCATGCAGGTCGCGGGTGCTATTTGACCGTATTTCGACATGCTGGGTCAGTGTGGATTTGTGAATAATCTACATGTAATGAGCGACTTCCGCGACACGTCGTGTAGAGGGTACCCTCTTCTTTATTCACATTCGGGCACACCACAGGCCAACCTTATCCTCTTCCTTCTCCGAGTACACACGTACAGTAGATATTAGCATCACTACAGGCTACATGTGGTCGATCCCACAGTGTGGTTCTGTCCGCCCACTCCCAGCCTCGCTACTGGTTGATGGCGTGCCGGCGAGGGTGGTGGGACTTCGCAGGAGATCTGCCACATGGCCGAACGACGAAGAGAGATGACGGCGAGCAGCGACGTAGCCTCGACCCAAGGCTCCCCACACCGACCACGAGTCCTCCTCCTGCCTCCGCTTATATTTCCGCAGGCACGGCTAGGCTCCGCCTCCGGCCACGCCCTCTCGTGGAACCTTCTAGCCAGTTCCCGGAGTATCTCAGCCAGCCCCGCCCTTTACCTTTGGCCCAGATACCGCTCCCTTTGGGATTGGATGATGTTTATAGTGGTGCCTGTACCCGTGCTTCCCTTTTCCAACCAGTAGATGTCACTATGTCATTACATATGTATGGATGTACGAGCGTAGAAGTGCAATACAATGGATTTTGTTGCACTGCCCACAATGTAGGCCCGCAGCCCATAGAAACCAGTTATGCATAGTGATCACCCATACATGTGTAGTAACGCTCACGACTCGTTCACACTGGATAGTTGGAGGCACACTGGTTTATTTACACCATACCTTGTGACATACACACTTGAGGGGGTATCGGCCCCCTCACCCGTCTATCTGAGGACACACCTCCTAGCTAACCCTAGCCTGCCTCAGAGTCCTCCTCTCGTGGACTAGGGGAGGCTATCTTGGCCCGACACTGGTCAGTCGGGCCCGGTACTCAGAGTCCAGACCAGCATTGGCTCTGGCTCTGGTACCACGCCACTGGCTCGAGCCTGCGCGGTCCTGACAAGGACGGCGTACCAGGGGGAGACCAGGGCTCTATCTAGGACGTCTTCCGTCTTCTCTTCTTAGCTAACACATCACTCCCGAGCCCCCCGATACATCCCCCTTTTATACACCCCCCTCCCTGAGGGGTGGGGCCCCGGGGGATCGTAACGTCCGAAGCGCGGACGCCGTAGAGGGCACCTGCCCGTGCACTGACGTAGCCCCGCCCACTGTGCTTGTTTACCATAGGCTGCCATGCATAACGGGCTCTCTGTAACACCCCTACATCACTCCCCCCCACATAGCATGCAGCCGTCCCGGCTGCCAACATACAAAAATTTGACAATAAAGGTGCCTTCACCCCCTGACCGCGCGTGTGCCTCACTATTTTTGAACCATAACAGGAACCAGAACAAGACGCAACAACAAGATGAGAAACAACCCGTCGCACCCCCCCCCCCCCGAATAAATACGAATTCCGTAAAAAAAACAGCCTATATACAATCAGCAGGGAACTCACCACGCACACACAACAAACGGTGAGCCCAACATATGTACATCCGAGGAGCGGGAAACACACCATCCACACAACACCCAATAAACACAACAGCTATGTACACATTTTCCGGCCTCACAACAGTTTGCGCATTTTAGCGCGCGTCCTTGCAGCGGGCCCCTCACACGGGGTAACCCCGCGTGGCAGACCATCAGGTGGCGACTGTCCGTCTTGAGGTGAGCATCCATCTGACTCCGCGTGACCCTCGGTATCCGCAGGAGGGGTGATCGGGCGTGAGCCCGTCACTCCTGATGCACCTGAAGGTGGCACAGCCGGCAAGGCATTAGGTGAGAGCGACGGAGACGGACCCAGCAAGTCGGCCGACCCCCCACATGTTTGGC
>NW_027615715.1:0-36601 GCF_965212315.1 Lampetra planeri
TACTTGTATTTCATTAGTTGCTGACTTAGGTCCATTTAAAGTAAGAACAGGTCAAAGTCAGACTGCCTATTGTAGGAAACACCAACACTTAATACCCAGGCTAATACCTCAGCATATTCCAGAGAAACTTGAGCTTTTGATATACGTTTCAACACTCACCTAAGGTCACAGGCTTTTGGTGTTGTGGGGAAGCAAGAGGCTGCTGCCCCCCGATGCTCCGGCAGTGTGGAACAAACCGGGGCTCAGTTAGAATCCCAGTCTCTCCAGTGCCACTGGGTGAAGACCCCAGAGAGAGATCGTTGAGTCCAGGGCAGGAACAACAGCCATCTAGTACAAAGAGGTCAAAGCGGATAGGCTAAAATTACTGCCAGTACAAATGATGCGTTTATCCTCCAGACGTGCCTCATATGATCACGTCTGTTGAGTGTCTTCACATCGATTACAACCGCACACTAAAGCTTTGTAATGTTTGATCAGATTCACTGACTTCTATTCTTCTTTCCAGGATGCACAAATTGAAAATGCAGGGCAGTCTTTTTGGGCAGAGCAACGCTTGAAATTGCACTTAAAAACTGCCACATTATGCACATCAGCCATCTCTGCACACATCACCAAAGACGGACAGAGGAACACTGGGGAAAACTTTTGCATCGAACTGGACACAAACAAGCAGTTTTCGGATTCTTCTTCTTTTGCCTTCAACTCCCAGTGCAACCGACTCCACCTCAGCTGCTGGAAAGCAGTCAAACTGTTCCAACTCTGTCCTCTGATTTCTGCTGCAGAACATTACATTTTGTGCTCACATTTCACAAATTCACACTTTGAGTTTGCTGCAGATCTTTGTAATCCTCATGCTTTTATACTCCACAAATGATGTTTATACAGACTGATATAATGTGAACCACTGAACCCTTGTGCCTATGTGAAGTTTGGATTATGCATAAATGATTCAGAGTGACAGGCATAACCCTTTTTGTCCTTTGTAGTGTAAAATGATCATTTTTGTCCCTTTTGACTTTCGCTACCCACTAACTGCCAAGTGTGTCAGGGACCAAAGAAGTGTTGACTATCTACTGAGTGGAGAATCCCAGCGGTCTTTGTAAATACCTTGTTAATCAGTGTTCTATGTCCTTTTTCAACATGAGCGATGTGTTTAATATCCAATTTCCTGAAGCCTTGATTGGTTTTTGATTGCGTTTTGGTTATTGTGTCACAGGTCACTTTAAAGGCTCTCTTTCTCTTGCAGCCATTTTAATGTTGTAGTCTGTCTGCATTGCAGTTCGGCAGGAACATGCATCTTCATTAGTCCACAACGTGCTCTTATTTTCAGTTATTTTTTTTAAGGTCAAATGTTACAAATGAGCTGAAAATAAACATGCAAACCTTTGTAATGGACTGGCCTACTTGATAGCCATAATACACCTGAACAATACGTCAGATTGTATTTATTTGTACATTTATATATTTGTATATTAAGCTGTAATGAATGTTGGCAGGCATCCATTGTATTTTTATAAATGATGAAGCGATCTGAGATTTTCTGCACGAGGTGTGGGAACGGTCAATCAAATTGGTGCCTACACCCACTGTTGAGTGCATTTGTGAACTGAGATGCAGTGCAGCCCGAGGCTGTTGAATAAACACATGAACATTACCTGACATCTGACTGCTCAAGATGCTTTTATGGATGATTAAACTATCTAACTAACTTAAACATTGACTAACCATGACCCCTATATACTGTATCTCTCCTCATATCAGAATAATTAGAAGGTTTCTTCCACACGGCAGCTCAGGGAAATCACCACCTCAAGTTTAATTTAAAATTACTTATATCCTTACACGTGGTGTGTAGAACTTTGCCAGACTAATGACCATGACCATCTTCATGGACGATTACTCTTGGCCAATTCTGTTTTCATGTAAGAAAGAGAAATCCATCCAAATGTTTTTCAGGTGACATATGTTAGAATTCAATTTATCAGTAACAGGATTTCTGCTTTGTGAAACAGGTTCCTGATGTGTAGGTAACTTCTGACACCATGATCACAACAAACTGCTATTTTCCCCACACCATTAACGGAGAAGAAAGTCTATCCACACAAGTATTATTATTATTATTATATACGCTATGAGTTTATTGGATCACATTGTCCACATGAGAATACATGGAAAGAAGACAATACTGCTTCATGTGGACTGTACAGGAACTCCACACGTCTTACCATAGAGATCGGTTTGTCCTAAAGGAACGTGTCAACCTTCTCTCCACATACTTTATAGCTCAGTGAAACACAAGGCCATGGTACATTAACAAACACGTGAAGTCCCTTACACCACACATCCAAGGTATGTTTACACCCAGAGACCCAGAGCTTATCGTGAAGTCAGATTGGTTGGGAAGGAGAGGGGCCTTATAATTTGCACATTTGTATATTTTTTCTTTATATTTACTATTTACTTCAAAAAACAAAACCAACTTAAATCTACAAAATCTATAATTTTAGTCTATTGTTAGATTGGCCTTTTATCTTTTGGCTGTGTAAATAGAAATAGGAAGTGCCCCTCATCCCTCATAGGATAAATAAAGTACTTTCTATTCATTTCTATTCATTCTATTAATCTTCAGGAAGAATAAGGCAAAGTACAGTTTTAATTTCTACTTTCATATAAACTGACAGAAATTGAGCCAAACACATTTAATGTTGAACCCTGAAATTAGAAAGTACTTTTTCCTCATTCCACATTAGCAAGTTTTGGCTTTTTAAACGACACCCCTGAATGCTCAACACATAATCGTAAATACTGAGATATTTAAAGAAACACACTCGAATACATGCTGTAGTCATTTAAACTGGGCTCTTACATTTCCAGCATGAAACTGTTTTTCAAATATTATGGGATGGAAAAAGTCTTTTCTGAGAAGAAAATAGTGTAAAACCTGTGAATCAGACTGCGTCCCTGAACTATTTCTGATGTTACATTAGCTGGTTGTCTGGAACAGCTGGAGACATTTTATTTTCAAAATAGAACAGAAACATTTTTCTTTGTTGGTCGTTGTGTTACGGACCTCATGAGTATGTGTTGACGGCGGACAAGAGTTGTCTTGTCTGACTTTCAAACTCTGATCCCATGGAATCAGATGCCAGCTCATCAAACAAAACTAACCTTTTGTTGTGTTTTTTCATGGTTTTAACACTCTGTTACAAGCTGTCTGGCATCTTCATATGGAAAATTAAAACTGTATGTGTTATGTAATGATCGGCTATTAAAACATGTTAATTAGGCATATGCAACATGTGAGAGTGTGAAAGTCCTAGAAATAACTTAAGGACATGAGTCCTAGAAATACGTCCCTTTACATAGTACATATGGTTCCCTCTGAACTCTTGGAGGGAGTTGCAGTTTCACGTCTTCCATTAATTGACAACAGCAAATTTCTGCTGTCGACTATGTACTCCTCCCAAACAGACGATGACAGTGACATCTGTGGCAGGAGAGGCAGACGGCTGCTTTTCGAGGAAAATGTTTCCATGTTCACAGAAGAGTAGCAGCTGTTGGAGCCACCTGGTCCTCTGTGTATGTGTGTGCGTGTGTGTCCCGAGAAACAGGAAGAGCTCCCATTTCACAGCCAACTGCACTTCCTGTTGTAGGGCCACGCTCACTATAGGTTCAAATGAAGATTGTATTGTTGTTGTTTTCAATCAGTCTGATACCAGATCTACAACAGCACGTTTTCTCTCAGGTTTCATTTGAATGTGATGGGGGTGACACACCTCCGTCTGTCGTAAATGACGAGATAAATACGCTGTAACTGGAATATTGCAGTTTATCAGTGGATGCGACACAAGATGTCATAGACTTCTGATACTGTTTATCAGCAACCCTGATGTTTACTACCCAAACTAACTCTGCATATATGTATTTTAAAAGTCACCAATAGGTAGATTTGATTAAATAAAAATTGTTGTGCGATTTTTAAATCAACCTCTTGATCTGTTAACAATTTAATATACACCTAGAAGCGTTTCTGTTGTAGACTGATTTTTTTTACATTCTAATTGGAGCTATTAAAAATCACTCCACTTCTCACACTGCTGATAATTGACTCTCATGTCTGTGCTTTGTCATAACAAGTGACATGGCTGCCCATGCCTGCAGACTTTACTGTTCCAGCGACTCTTACAGCAACATACTTGTAACTTTTCCACCATTACTCAACAGCCTCCTGCCCACGTCTCATGGCCGAGCTTCTGCCAACAAATCTGCCTGTGGCGGCCAACCACTCGTGTCTGGGTGTTGCCACATAATCTGCAGCCTGTATGTGACAACATTTTGTTAGTGGGAAACATGCTGTCTGTGAAAGGGCACAGCGTTGTTATCGGAGCGTATAAAACAGGTCGGCCAGAAACTGTTGGCAGGAGTCAAGCACTGCAACATGATCCCATTTTATATTAATGACAAAACATGTACTATTATATAACAAGTATCACGCTTTTCAAATATATATACTGTATATATAGACACATATATGATTATGCGCAGCAATTACACACAAACTCTGCATTCTGTTCTGCATACCTTCCAAAGAAAGCTATGGCAGCACGTGACTACTGTCTGTTTGTCATTCCATCAGAATGAATGGACTTGTCAAATGTCCTTAAATGTCCTCTCATGTTTGGCAGCTGTTTGTCTCCTATGGTATGTCAGAGAAGTAACGTCATGTGTAGAGCACCTGAGGATGGAGGAGTGTGGATAAAAGTGTGTACATTCTATGTCGGATGACCTTCATGCTTGGACACAGCAGATAACTTCTAGCGAGGAACAGGAATTGTAGTGAATAACAACTCCTTAGAGGTACCGGATGCTCGTTAGAGAGAAAAAGTATCTGTGTGATCATAACCATCTTCAAGTTTCAGCCTCCACACTGAGGAACCGAATGTCATGAGGAGTCAGATAGCGACGGACAATCAGCGGAGGATACATCCTGCAAAGAAGACCATCATCATGGAGAACAGCCCATGAGGAGAAGATCCAGACAACTGCACAATTCATATTTAGCTTATAAATGTACTGGGTCAGGAAAGCATAGTCAGTCAGACCAGGTGAACTGACACACTTTGTTGTTTGTCAGGGAATAGAAGATCAGAGCCAGAGCTCTGTAGGCTTGATTTTGACTGCTGAATTAAAACCGATTGAAACCCAATACTTTCTCCTGTCGCTGCATTAAAGAACACACAGGATCCACTCACACATAGAGACAAAGTAACGGGAGGTCGGATCCAACACAGGGTAAAATGACCAACAAATGATGGTCCATAAATTGAATCAAATCAAATGCAGTGATTTAAACATGTGTAACCATTTGATCACAAGATGAAGGAATTACCCAGCATTCCCTCCACACCGGGTTGATATCGAGAGCGTTGGGCTCGTTTCAGATTGAAGTCTCGCTGTCAGTGGCCGCTGTTAACTTTGCTCATAAAACAGTCTAATAATTGACTTCACAAATATTTTTTTCCATTCCCCGCCCGGGCTGAGCGGCCAATGAGCAGCCAGAGCAGCTATTTAAGACGCGGCCGGTTCAAGGAGGTTCACACACAGCGGCGCTTTGCGCACCAGGGCGCACTGGATTATTCCTATAGGGATCTTCTCTCTCTCTCTCTCTCTCTCTCTCACACACACACACACACACACACACACACACACACACACACACACACACACACACACACACACACACACACACACACACACACACTCCTGTCGCAGTTTACACACTCCTGCTGCAGTAGCCGATCTGCGGAAACACAGCTGAAGACATTTTCTTCAAAAGGAAGAAGTTAAGAAAGACATGAAAACGTGCCAGGTTCTGTACTTTCTGGTGTTGAACGCAGCCGTAACGTGTTTGGAGGAAGAGCTGTCCGACTCTGTTTTTGGTGAGATGTCAGTTTCATCTTATCTACTCTCTCTCTCTCTCTCTCTCTCTCTCTCTCTCACACACACACACACACACACACACACACACACACACACACACACAGGAGAGTGCGGGTCTGAAGTAACAGTGAAAAAGCCTTTGTACCTTTGTACCTTTGTACCTTTGCTTGATCCCTGTACATTTTTAACTGTTTTACATCCACAAACATGTTCTTGTACTTTTTGCAGGAAGACATGAATGTCAGAGAAGGATTTGTTACCATGCAACAAATTACAAGAATAATTGATCCATTCTGGCCTCTGTTGTCAGGAACTGTGTAACTATGCATGTGTGCAATCCAGCCCCTAAACTCATTTCCTCTGGTAATGTAAGCCTGCTAAATGTCTTTGAGGGTTCCGTGTCCACCACCCCACCCCCACTCTGAACACGAGCACAACCCCCAGGCGGCTTGAGTCAGCTGACTTTGTTAGGACCACTGAAACTTGGGCCGATTATAGTGGCTGAGGAGTCAGGAACAAAGCGTTCAAAGACTCGTTGGCGCTGGTTTCTATGGAGCTCCATCTGACCAAGTGAACCTATGTAACCTTGGAGGGCTGATCTAGTCCAAGGTGGGAGCTCATTTACTGACTGGTGCTGTGAGGGGCCAGGGTTTATTGGAGCAATCACTCATTTTCCAGCCACAACATTAAACTAGCGACACAACTAAAAAAAACTAAACCTAAAGTCAAGTTAGATTTTAGATTTTGAATGTCAGTTATCACAAGACACCTAATCTGACTGACTGTTCTAATAGAAAACATACGCATGAGAAGTTCCTTCTACAGACTTGGGCAGATCCAAGGCTTCATGTGGATGGTCTTCTGCCTCGACTAGTTGGGGTGAAACAAAGGGTGCAAATGGGGGCATGATAGAGAAACAAACAGAGACATAAGATGGGAGAGTGCAATTTGTCTACTAATTCATCGACTTCCCTCTGGCAGGTAACTTCCTGGACCCTCTGAAAGTCTTGTTAAACCACCAAGATGACAACAACCACACTGGTGCCAGATTCTCCCTTCGCAAACCATCCCACCCTGATGATGACCTGTGTTACATCGTTCCGGGCAATCGTGACTCCCTGGCCGCCTGCTCTTTCAACAGCACATCTTTGACATTCCTTGTAATTCACGGATGGACAGTGAGTGAGATGTTCCAACTGGTCGAGACATGTCCCTGCTGTAACCCCCCCCCCACCCCCGGCCACACACACACACACACACATACATTCGATAGAACACAGATATTCACATTTCTCCAGAATCTGATTTTTAAAAGGTTTATATTTCTTGTATTTTTAATATATAAAATATAATTATTTGTATTATTATTTTATTATAATTGCAAAGTCATGTTTTCACACTGCCATTATTTGTGTTTGGTCACCCACTAAGCATGATTTCGGCAAGATGGGATCTCTATTTCCAGAGCCTTCTCCAAGTGCTCGATTAATGTCACCCAAAATGGTTGTATTCCCACAGCGCATGTAGGAAAGTTCCATATTCCATATTTCCAACTGTGATTGTCAGATAATAATGGAGAGGGGGTGAAATAGAATCTATTTTCTATATCTAATCTATAATTTCATATTGCGTAAAGTCCTGTGGGTAAAACCGCCCCACCCTGATGATGATTTGTGTTACATCGTTCCAGGCATACGTGACTCCCTGGCAGCCTGCACTTATTCCTAGAAGGATCTTTACACACACCAACTAGTCATGACTTGTCCCTTGCTGCAACCCCAATATCCCTCCAAAGTCATGTTTTGACACTCTCATTTAATTTTATGGAGGAGTGGGTCCAAATTTTTTCTTTGATATTATTTATTTTGTTATATAACATTCCTGATTATTGATCTATTATGAATTTCTGATTATTATTTCAGACAATGATTATCTGTAATCAGTTGGTCTTGTAGTATTAAAGGGGGGGGGTGCTGCCACAATATTTTTTTATATTTACTTATAGCCTTGCATACTTCAACAAACTTCAACAACACACTTCAACACTCTGAGATTTTTAAAATTAATTTCTATTCACATAAGTGAGTTTCCTGAGGTTACCTTGTAGTTTCTGGTCCTCCAACAGCTGAGTGGTATGTTTGAGAGCTGGGTTGAGAAGCTGGTGTCAGCCCTCTATGAAAGGGAGCAGACAGCCAACGTCATCGTGGTGGACTGGCTCAACTCAGCCCAGAACCACTATGTGGTCGCGGCTCAGAACACCAAGGCAGTGGGTCAGGAGATTGCTCACTTCATCAACTGGATTGAGGTCAGTGGTAACAGTTTTTTTTTGATAGATCAAAAGCATTTGGGAGCTCTTATTTGAAATTGCCAAAAACCAAAATAACCTCAGGTCCAAAATACCTCAGGTCCACCTTATTGCAGTGTAAAAGACACAGAAACAGAAAAATGTAAGTACCGGTATGAGGATGTATTAGGTTTTTCTCTTTCCATGAAACGTAATATAAAATAACTAAAGATAAAAGGAAAATGTTGGCAATATTTTATTGACAGAACATTGTAATAATCTGTCATATTTTCCTCCCTTTGCATTTCAAAGGAAACCACCAACATCCCTCTTGATAACATCCACCTGATTGGCTACAGCCTCGGGGCTCATGTGGCAGGATTTGCTGGCAGCCACGCAACCAACAAAGTTGGAAGGATAACAGGTAACGCACACAAATGACAACCATTAACAGCACAAACTGGCACATCTGTGACTAAGATGTTGCCACTTGGCCTTCAGGCCTGGACCCAGCTGGTCCAGACTTCGAAGGAGAGCACGCCCACAGACGCCTCTCTCCAGACGACGCTCGCTTTGTGGACGTCCTCCACACCTTCACCCGGGGCTCTTTAGGCCTTAGCATTGGGATCCAACAGCCTGTGGGCCACGTAGACATATACCCCAATGGTGGCAGCTTCCAGCCAGGATGCAACCTCAGGGGGGCGCTGGAGAAGATCGCCAATTTTGGGTTATTTGGTGAGAATGATTTGAACCTGCAAGCGCCTCATGACCCTTCCATGATTCTGTGGCATAAAGTGAATATCTTTGTCTTTAGCCATCACTGATGCAGTCAAGTGTGAACATGAACGCTCCATCCACCTCTTCATTGATTCTCTGCTCAATGAGCAAGAAGCTGCAAAGGCGTACCAGTGCAGCAGCAGTGACATGTTCAACCGTGGCATCTGTCTCAGCTGCCGCAAGAGCCGCTGCAACACAGTGGGCTATGACATTAGCAAGGTCCGAAAGGCGCGTAACGTACAGATGTACACTAAAACACGAGCCTCCATGCCATTCAGAGGTCAGTACCCTTTATGATTGCGCCTTTGACCGCATTCGCCGCTTTAATAATCTGGATTGAATGTGTTTTTCATTGCTGCTCTTGCTTACAGTTTACCACTATCAAGTGAAGATCCACTTCTCCAGTCAGGTTAATCATTCAGAGATGGAGCCGTCACTTACTGTCTCACTGTACGGAGCCAAAGGAGAGGCTGAAAACCTGGAGCTTAAACCGTGAGTGGGCCATTAAGAGCCTTTTACAAAAGAGAATTATTGCTGGGACTTGCCTTTTACAGCTTGTTTTGTAACAGCATAAACAGTCATGTAATCGCATGGCCAAGTATAATTTTGTCTGTTTTTGTTGATGGTTGTGTTGGGGAGTAACTAGTTACATGTAATGGTGTTATGTAATTTAATTACAAAATAACACAGCTGTAATCATTCACATTATTGGAGACAAATGTGTAAATAAATGACATTTACTTATGATATTTCCCTAAGACAATTACAGTTTTAGTTACATCTGAACAATTACAGCAAAAATCAAGGTTAGATATTTATAAATTGAATTTTTGCTGCTTCGTTTTTATGTCATGGTTTTGTATCTGAATGGATCACATCATGATAAAGATTCAGTGTCAGTGTTGATGCTGCTGTAAGTTCAAACACTGACACATCCCAACATTTCAAATAGTCGATTTATTTTAATTATTGAGAATTTAGAAAACTCAAACAATACGATGTTACATTACTTTGGTAAAGTAATTTAAATATGTATAGTTATTATTATATTATTATTACATTATGACCAATTTCATTTCCAAAGTAACATTCCCAACACCGATGGTTTTTGATGTGGAGTTCACAACAATTTGCATTATAATCGCTGATTTATTTTTATGTTTGCGGCAGAAAAGAGAAAATAGCACCAAATAAGACACATTCATTCCTGCTGGTGACAGAGAAGGATATTGGTGACCTGTTGATGTTAAAGTTTAAATGGGAGGAGACAAATGGCTGGTCGGCTTCCAACATGTTGAAGATGGTTTCTTCTTGGTGGTCTGGGGACTCGGACCGTGCTAACATGGAGATTCACAAAATCCGCATTCGAGCTGGTGAGACCCAGCAAAAGTAAGTGTGGCGATTAGAAGCTTCATATGCAATTACACAATAGATGATAAACTGTCGTCTCGTCAACTCAGTGTCATTGTCAATTCAATTTCTCTTCCAGGGTTGTATTTTGTGTAAAAGATCCTGATTCTCTTAACGTGACACAGGAGGTCACATTTGTTAAATGTAAGGATACATGGAGGGTGACACCAAAACGAACATCCAAAAGGTATGTCATTTCTCACAGCCAAAGGTATTTGATGACTATCAATATGACTGTTCAGAGATAAACAACAACCTTTGTCTTTGTCTTCAGAGTATCTCTTGGGAACCCCTGACGTTAAGCCCCCCGTTTGAGAAGCCGTCTGTCTATTTCAGCACTTATAGCTAATTTGTACACGGCTAACTTATTTCTTGTGTCAAAATACAAGAAAACCCTGCCTTGTAAATATCTCATTCATATGTGCGTTATTTAAAATGGATGTAAATATTGTAAGATAAGTTGTTAAAAAAGAGTTGTTTTATTGTTAATCCCTAGTGTTAGAGAGGTTATTATATTATATTCTACTTCTTTTGAGACTAATGTCCTCATGTAAAATGTTTCATATCTATAACAACTGTTGACAAACAATGTCAGGTTGCTTTTTTTGAGCAGAGATGTTATGTCAAAGGTACATTTTATGTGTATATCTGATTTGAATAAGCTACCGCTTATATTTCATATATTTCCAATATTTCCACTCCAAACCAATAGGGGGCAACATGCAAGAAAAATAGGATGTGCACCCTTTTTGTAAGAAAATAGGAAATTTTGATTTTTAGTTTGAGCTAGAGGGTGAAACCCTCACCTGATCTTACTCCACTATTCATCTACTGAAACGAGTCCTGGGTACTTTTACGCACTGGGAGAATCCTCCATCACCTCCTCCCCCGTCCCCAAAAACCCAAAGTTGCTAGATGCTAGTTCACCAAAACTAAAAAAACAAGTACAGTTGTCTTCTGTATCAACATATTAACATAGCATTAGCGTATAGGCTACTGTTTCATTACATGCACAATCAACGTCACTCATAGAGACCTGCATACCTGTATCTTCTTTCTCCTCTTCGTCTTTCCTTCTCTTCCAAAACTTGGCACCTGATGGTTTCTTTTGTTGTTTTTCCATGATGCACATTTGACTCAACTTATCATCACCTTTTCTGTCCGTCAATCACCCAGAGTCGATACTGATGCATACACAGTTTTTTTATTTAGATTTTTTCTCTTAACCCAATAAATTACATGTCGCTATCAGCTATGTTAATTCCATGAATGAAATACAATTTATTTTGGAAGCAAGAGTTTGTGCCTTGTCATAATTCATCCAGAAGACAGTCTATCCCCTGACCCCCTCCATAGCAAAAACCATATAGTATTGAGATAAACGTCTCAATACAGTTTTTTAACCCACGTGAAGGGGTGAAGGCACAGCCATGGCTGCTTGATGCTTCTGTGAATCATCCGTTGCTTCTTTCAAAGTCGTATGAAGAAGGACTCACCTATGCTAGCTTGTTCAGGACTTTGTGGAATAGGGTACATAACATAAAAGTATTACTTACCAATTATATTATTATTATATTACATATTATGACATTGTATTATATATATATATATTATATATATATATATATAAATTTTTTTTTTACATTATTATACTACCAATTATTATATTATTACCACCAATGTATAAATCTAAAGCATTCACCACTGTGGTTCTTAGCACAACTTGTGACTGTGGGAACTGTATCAGTGTGCCTTATTGAAAACAGTCACCAGAAGTAAGCTTCATAACTGATAACTGACTTAACACAGCACCTTGCACTGTTTCCTGATGATAAACTAAAACAACAGTCGGTGCCTCATAAAAACATGACTTTGAATTATTACCTCAAAAACGGTGCTAGAGAGAGTGTGAATGAGTGTTATTGTGGCTGCAGTGAATGAGGAACAGTGTGTTATGAGGTAAAAGTTCATATCAGGACTGTCACCTTGGTGTCCAGCTGTGAGTTCATCTATGCATCCTTCAAATCTTGACTTATGCTCATAAGTGAATTTCTAGTTCTGTGAGCAAACACCAGAGATCGGTACTGGAATCATTGTGACTTACACTTTTTTACATTTGCACTGAAGAGATTGCTCAACCAAGTTACATGTGTAGAAAATTGATTGGATTTTTTTCTGTGGTATGAAACCTTTTCTTTGTGTCTGTATTTGTTTTTTTTTTACATTTGCTTGAATTGAATGTTGTTGAATATATCTGTAAATATTGTTGCTATTCTTTAATAAACCAAAACCATCCTGACTTTGTCTGTGACAGTGAATGATGAATGATAGAGACATGTGAATGGACTGAACCACAAAACACTCCATCATTATCATATTCATATTCTCATATTCCTTCTTTATTATTATCCAACCAAAATGTGCTTTTACTATTTAACTCTCTAATGCTTGTTTTTGATATAAACCAGAAATGACTCAAAGTCACCAATGATGTCTTATTGTCCTTGCTGGTGTGATGTGACTGTGTTTGACTTGTCAGGGTGATACCAGATAGACGGGATCAGCTTCAGATTCACTTCTTTAACATTCATTTTTCAAATAAAACATATCAAACAGAGGATGTTTTAAATTGACAGGATGTGGTTCAATGGTCCTATGAACTCATTTCGTCATCTGATGGAAACCTGAATCAGTTGAACTTCACCTGCACCTCACTTCACACACAACACAGACTCTGTAAGCGACTCGTCCAGGGAACTTTAAATCACTATAGATATGCCGTTGAGTATGTGGCCCCTCTGAGGGGGCTGACCCAAAGTTGGCAGCGAGAGCAGCTTTTTCCACCCCACATGAATCCCAGGACTGGTGCAGACAATTCATGCAAGGACAAGAAATGGCAGATGCCAGCTAACGTTAGCAGACTCAGTGTTGGAGGTGCTGAGCTGGAACTCCATCACGGATTAAAGCCTTGGCCCAATTTATTTGTGTGTCACGATCACTCCAAATACCCTGAGTCCAGTGTGCGGCCACAGAGGCAGACGGTGCAGCCCATCACTCCGGTCAGTGTCAGAATAGCCAGCAGGATGGCCCACCAACGAGCCTATGGATGAGGAAGAAATAATCCGAGGTCATTGGATGATTTGACTGTTGATTCTAGTTAAAAGCCTTTGATGTGACCTGTGGCTTTTTTTATGTATGTACTTTGCAATAGAAACAGGAAATAACAGAAAGGAACAGAGTTGAAATAAATCCTAAAAAATGTCTCCTGAACTTCACACTCATATTGGCTTCCAGTGAAACAGATTGATGTGTAACACAGGCATTCCTGATTCGCTATGCTGTCAAGAGAAACCAAACCTCAAAGCCAGTCCACACTAAACCTCTGAAGACAGCTGAAAATCTGTGACCGTGACCATCTGCTTCTTCTTCTTCTTCTTCTTCTAAGATACTATCCCCAGCTGAGGAAATGAATGAATTCTTTTTCTTGTGTGAATGAACTTTAAGTCCAAATGTACATACAACATTGTTATTTTTTATTATGTATGAGTAAACAGTAATTTAGTTCACCTAAAACAGTTAAAAGCAGATGAATGAAATTAGTTAAAGTATCTAATTATTTAATTGAATTACAATACAATACCTTAAATGGTGCTGCTGTTTCATTTTAAAACAAGTTATTACAACATTTATTATAAGTGGAAAAGCACCTCTAGTGGACCGAAACTTGAAAAGGTTCAAAATCAATCAGTTATGCAGCTAAACCACGTCCGTTGCCCCCTGGTGGCAGACTGCAGTCATGGTTATGAGTCTCAACCCCTACTTTTATGAGGACTTGAGCCAGACTAAAAATGTTCCAGATAAATGTTTGGTTGTGAAACAGCATCAACACTATGCTGTTTGTCGGCCACCAACTTACTCTGCTTCGTGCAGAGATTGATATCGGATGGGTGCAGGTTTTTATTTATCGGAGTTGAACGTTTCTGCCATTAACCTGCGGCAGCCAAGTAGCAGTGGGTTTGTGACTCGTCTAAATCTGCTTAATCTGACAATCATGAACGTCTGCCCGTGGTAAAGAAGTCCGTATTTTATCTATGTGATCATTTTTCATGTCCTTGTGTGTTTGTGTTGTGAGTGTGTACGAGACCTTCACCTTCATCCACTCCGCCAGGTCGTCAAAGTCATCCAGTTTGAGGAAGGAGTTCTTCAGTCGAGCGATTGGGCCATCTGCGTCCAGCAAGCGGCACACATGGAATTTGTCGCAGTAGCCTTGGTTGCCAAAGCAAGGAGCTCCACCCACCAGAGGCAAAGCCTTTCTCTGGAAGTGACGGGACAACACGGAGGAGGTGGTGCTGGCACATGTCGCAGGCTTATCTTCCACCAAAACAGAGAAACGTGATATAATAAACTGACACAAGGAAGCCAACAGCTTCAAGGAAATCAGGGTTTATCAAATTCAACACACAGTTGGCTTTAAGCAGCAAGCTAGCATTACGGATAGAAGATCTATACATATATGAGTAGTTTACTTGGCTCTGAAACTTGTTGTCATCATGTCAGACTGCATCTGTCGTGTTGGTTTTGACAGTGTCTGATGGTTAACAACAATGTACAGGTTTGATGGCGGTACAGATTGAGCCAGGCTGACGTATTGGGACATGAGGTGTAAACTGATTCCTCAGTAGTGGAGGTCCATGTGGTTACCGGGCTGCTGGCAGCATATGTGGCATTTCTCCTTCATGGAATCTCCTGGACAGTCACACTGCTGTAGCCTGTGTTTCACACACACCGACTCAGAACAAACCTGACGACAGAACCAGAACCAGTGATGAATTTGTAAGTGGGGGGCAAAAGGATCAGCTGACTGTATTTTGATTTCATGTAATTTTAGATCCTATAACATGATTTGAATCATTTATAATAATAATAATAATAATAATAATAATAATAATAATAAATTATACAAATTCAGTGTATGAGTTTGTAGAAGTTTGTGGAAGTTTGTGCAGATATAAAACATACAACAACACAAAAATAATCATTGTACTTATTATCATTGATTTAGCCTGGTATAAATAAATGTAAGCCATGGATCCACTGAAATATTCTTAAGACAGCAGATTTGTTTATTCAAGTAACATTTTAAAGTCGATATTTCGTCCATAATGATGAACTTCGACGATAAAGATCAACTTCAGCAGGAATGAGAAGAGAAACTCAAACTGATGATTTTGTGAGGCAGCTTACACTTGCAGAGCCTCCAAATGGAAACTCAGCATAGCTGATAACTTGAGCAAACTGGCAAACAAGAGAAGTACTGAGCTGTGTGTGTGTGTGTCCGGTGTGGCGGACGCAGTGGTGACCTCACCCCGTTGAGGCAGACACGAGTGCCTTGACTGCACACAGTGAGGTTTTCCTTGGCGCTCGGCTCGGGGCAGAGCGGGGAACGGCCAGAGCACACGCTTTCTCTCTGACAGTCTGTCTCCTCATCACAGGTCACACCCGCTGGCTTAAACCCACAGTCTTGACTACAGCACAGGCCCTGACTCGGACTAACGGATGAATGAGTGAAAAGACATGTGGCATGTGATTTCAATGTAAGAACAGGCCTAAGGGCAGAATGAGCCTTAACTCCTCGGATACACCAGCATCTCACCTCGTCTCATCCTGGTCCAGACACAGCAGCACTTACACCTCAGTGATGCATTTGTATGTTTGGGTACTGATACTACAGGTTACAGGTACTGATGAGTACAGTACCTGCAGACTTTACCCGGCTTCAGGCGACACTGGACTCCCATTGTTTCTTTTGCACTGTAGCAGCAGAGGTCGGTGTCATTCTGGCCAACATCACACTCCTCACCTTCCTCTAGGATCTGGTTCCCGCAGATGGGCTGATCACTGACTTGTATTTTTAACAAGAACAAGGATGCAAATAAACACAGACCCAGAAAATCAATCAACTCTTTGTAGTTCTAAATCTGTCTCTCACCAATGAAGCAGTCATCCTTCTTCACGTTAAGGAGCTTGCTGATGTGCTTGATGCTGCAGCTGGACAGTTTGTCATTGTTTTCACGCACCTCTTCTGTGGCGTGGGGAAACATCAGGTATCTGCCTTTACCGCCAGTGGAACCAAGATTCCCACAGTTGGAGCCTTCGTCATGCTGCCACACAGAGGAAATATCAGACTATGTCTTCATGGCAGTATAAGTTGTTGCTGAATGAACATGTAGTTTGTAAGACAACATAAAATCCTTCAGACGTCATTCAGGGTTACTTTATCAGAGTATTGCGACCCAACAGACTCACACCTGAAACTGACACAAACCTCAGGTGGCCTTCACTCAGATCTCTTCATGTGCTTCTAGAAGTAATGAGACAAGCCTGTCATTGTTATGGGTTGTCTGTTTTGGTTTGGTGTCTGTGTTTTTGTTTTTCCTTGCCATATGTTTCTCCTCCCTCTGGCTGGCAGTGGAGGTGTGGCCAGGTGAGAATCAGGTGCACTGATTGCTCCTGCTCTTAAGCCGTGCTTTGGCTGCGCCCCACTGCCAGATTGTTTGTGCTTCCATGCCTTACTCTCCCGCCATTTGTTACTCTCGTCTGTCGCGTCCCGTTTGCTCTCTAGTTCTTGTTCCGTCGTGTTTACCGGTTTCTGCCTTAGTGCGCGCTTTCTGTTTGATTCGGTCTGTTTCTCCCTCCAGTTTTTGTGGAGCGCCTTTTGTTCTCTTCGTGTCTCGTGTTTTCGCCCCTTGCGGTTGTTTTCTGTTTTCTCTCGTTCGTGTCCTGCCCGCTCGCCACGGTGTAGTGCGTCCTTAGTTTATGGCTGATTTTCGGTTTGTGTTCGTGTCATCATTGCTGTGCTACCTGGTTGTCCAATAAACTACCTGTGGCTCTATCCTGATTCCTGTGTGCTGTGCCTGCATCTTTGGATCCGTCCTCAAACCTCGGGCAGACGCCCGTTACAGTCATGGGGGCTGGGGTACCAGGCAGGAGCACTTTAAAAGACTGACATAGCTGAACTAACAGGCTCAGGAATGCCTCAGAGGGACCTTTGGTGCGAGGAAATGTGAACGGAGGGGCAGCTGAAAAGAGACTGAGGTGCAATGGCATTTTGGGCAGCAGGAGAAACGTTGCGGGTGTTGCCAGTCGTCACATACAGAGACAGGTGCACACATACACATGCATTGTGATGGGATTTCTTGGTTGACTGAGCCACTCAGTCTGCTTTGTGTTTCCGGAAGTCCCATTTCATCCGTTTTGCAGTGAAAAGACCTTTTTCACACCAGAAACCCTGACATGTCAGACCGAAAACCCCAGGTATAACTAATAACATTAACAATGGCTCCATTAAAGTTCCTGGTAAGTGTTTCTGTTATTCGGCTACAATGTTGGAAGTGGAACAATGCAATTGTTTATTTTGTACTTCAGATTTTTACAATTGATTTGAGTCATAAATACCAATGAGGAGCTGAGCATCATCTGTGTTGTTGTCTATGTGATTTGTATGCTGTGGATGGTTAGAGTACAGTATATCTGCATTGCTTTTGATTTGTTGAGTTAAGGGACTGTGGATGTTGTGGATGTTGGTGACTGACCGGAGCTCCCAGACTGTGGCCGAGCTCGTGAGCGAGGGTGAGTTGGACATGTCGAGGAGGCAGGAAGTGTCCGTAATTCTGAATTGTGACCAGACCTGTGTTCAGGGTGGAGTTGTGGCCGTCATTCAGAGTGGTTTGTTGTGAACATATTCCTCCCCAGTTACCTAGAACACAGATGCCAGGTTTGTTGTTACTGTGAACAAGTCTTAGTCAATATATAGATGATATGTATACTGTAGGGACAACAAAAGTCCACCCAGCCTGTGGGGGCAGTGCTGGGGGGGTCTGGGGTTGCTGCAGTCAGTCAGGTCTAAGTTCAGGTTTAGGTACAACGTTATCTGCCCAAAGAATGAGGTCAGCTGACCACCTGAACATACTGAATGACCAGGTTATTCCATCAATGGATTTTTTTTTATCTCTGACATATTCCAAATTGCTCAAATTATGACAGACTGATTTAGGGGGCATGAGGCTCATTTTCACTCATGGATTGGTCAACCCAGAGTACAGACCTTTACCCTTTTGAGAGTGTTTGGGATGTGTTGGATAAGACTGCACAGTGGTCCGAATCTCCCAATACAATCAATCCAAGATCAAAAAATGAAGGCCACGTCTGTTTTGACATCGCAGAAGTTTGGAGACACAATTCCTCATGATCAAATCTAAACAGAGTGAGAGACCGTTTAGCTGCATCACTATTGTAAAGAGTGATATAAATATGGTATGACCTGTTTGATGCTAATAATGATAAACTAGGAATAATAAAAACAGGACTCCTCTGTGCACGGTTTATATATTTCTGTACTGACTTCAGTATCGAAATTGTAGCTGAGACGGAACAGGCCCAGCAGAGGAACTTTAGACCAGATGAACGCACATCTATCCTCAACAACAGACTGGTTATGTAACCGAACTTGTGTTACTGGAAATACCTTGAACCAACAATGTCTTGCTTGCTGAAGAGCTATCAAGGTCTGAGGGCCTGGGTCATGGGGGTGTAGGCAGATCAACAAACAGATTTACTGAATTCCCCGTGTTTCTTGTGGGGTTTTACGTAATGGCCTGAAAGCTACACCCACGATCACAAACAGCTGGCCACATTCCCATGGACGGAGGCTGGGTTATGATGTCACCTTTCAACTGAAGTCTTGTCTCTGATGAACCAATGTGATTGCTCCAACCAAGCACCTTCAAAGGTCTGCTTAAGGTTTGGGTTGATGATTCAACAGGAAACAGTAAGGCACTGCTTATTTCTCTCCACTAATCACAACTAATTGAACAATCAAGCACTGAACAACACCCTCCTCCAAATCAACCAACCAGTCTGTTCCTTACACAGAGTTGGAGGTCTCAGCTGTTCCATGCAGTCACGTGAATTTTATGTAACAACTCTTACACAATATGAGCAGCACTTTTTTTGCAAGGTGAACGTGTGGTAGACATATTCATTGTCCACTTCAGAGAATTTTGTGAGCTATTGTGGGAACCCGTC
Organism: Lampetra planeri; assembly: GCF_965212315.1. Taxonomy (NCBI): domain Eukaryota; kingdom Metazoa; phylum Chordata; class Hyperoartia; order Petromyzontiformes; family Petromyzontidae; genus Lampetra; species Lampetra planeri. The sequence goes on from NW_027615715.1 coordinate 19,496, forward strand.
GGGGCATCTGGATCTCCCATCAGCTTGTTTATTCCATGTAACATCAGAGACAGGTGAGCGACAGTGAGAGGAAGAAAAACAATAACAGTAGCACTCCCTGTCTGCACTGTTGTGGAAACATGAAGTGTATTGTGGTGGTTGAGGGGCAAAGGGCACCGAGGAAGCTGTCAGTAACACCTCTAAAACCTTTTAAAAAGACTTTTTTCTCATTCTGTCATCCATATCACATGACAGCTTTGGCCAGAGAGCTGCCTGGCAAGATTCCCCTGGCCATGCTAATTAGAGTTCTGCTCCCCTTTATTCATCTCTTCTCTCCTTTTTAAACCAAAATGGCCACCCTAAGTGGCTTTCCAAGGAGCTGGGCTTCCTAGAAAGCATCATTCTTTGAAAGGCTGTGGAATTTGGCAGCATGAGCCGAAGAGGGGCTGGGATGTTGCTCTGCCTCTGCTTCTTGTGTGCACCACAGAAAAGAGCTGCGATAATTAGCATTCTGGAATAAACACAGACAGGAACACACACAAGCTAATGTAAGAAAATATTTGCTCACACTCTAGTGCAGGAATGGTTATAGTCAAACAAGGGGTATTTCTCTTCATGGTTCATTCATGATGTTTTCTCACCAACTTTAACTACAATCTATCTCTTTTCACTCGAGTTCAATGACGTCCAAAATTCTAATTTTGTGAAAGGAAATGTTTCCAGTTATAATGAAGGAATTTGCAATGAAAAAGGAAAAATAACATGTAAAATTGACCTTAGAAAGACATTAATTCAATTATAACAGTCTAACCGAGTTCAGGATCCAGGTTGTGCAGGTTGTTTACACTGCGCAGCATCAGCTGTCAGTGTAAACTTTTGTTTGTGTTTTTGTTCATTAAATAATGTGTACACACAGCACTGCTTTACTCAGTACCAAAAGGTATGTGGTTACGGTGTAGGTGCGTGTGGAATATGATGCCATGTGTTCATTATGAATCTCAAACAACTCATTTTGACCAACAGTTGATTAAAATGAATTTTCGAAAGGACAATCATCAACAGTTACACTGATAATACCTGCTTAAATCCATCATCAACCTGAAACAATATTAAGTCATGTCACAATATGGAATATCACTATCAGCGCCTCACTTTGAATCAGGAGGAACGGAATTTTACTGGCGCAAACACTTGACTGTCATGGGACCTTTGGGCCCCAAACCCCCATCCTCCACTGACATATGAACACACAACTTGGAGAGGTTAGAGGAGGAGTCCTGGATGATTGATGGGGCTTGTGCATGAACATACGACTACGTGTGTGCACAGCGCAGCCTGCTGTAGCACTAAAGGGCATCTGGGTCTCTGAGTTTGTGGTCTCATGGTTAAAATCAGTGTGTTACACAAGACCACTAATAAACTGCTGGAAGTGGGTTATGTTGATACTGAGGGTGGGAGGATCTGTTTCTGGGGGTCAAATGTTGTCCATGGTTAATACCCTGCCCCGTCTTCGAAGTAGTCACATGGGGCTGGAAAGCCCAAACAATTGCTATGTGTGTTTGTATTTGTGTGTTACTCACGTGAAACGTCACCATGACGATCATGCTGTGGAATGCTGCTTAAGATGTCTGGGAGTGATTCTGTATGTGTGTGTGTGTGTGTGTGTGTCCAAGGTTCATTGATGCCTAATCACATGTCATTGTGGTATTCTACTCTCACACCCCTCAGTTTAGCCAATCAAAAGCTGCGTCTGAGACAATGTCATAGAAAGAAACAGGAAGAACCTCCCACCAGCACAATCCCCACATACTTCTCCAACTCCTGCCCCACAACAATGATACTGCCCTGTGCAGATCCTGTCACTAGACCTGCTCAATGTGCTGAATGCAGTTGCTTCATAGTAACATTTAACGGATCTACGTTAACTTACTGAGAATAAGGTTTCAGCTCAGAGTAAACTTTTACATCCTGATTGCCTTTTCTTTTCTTCTCATTACGTGTGTCTTTGTGTGTGTGTGTGTGTGTGTGTGTGTGTGTGTGTGTGTGTGTGTGCGTGTGTTGATTTGAATGTAAATTAGTTTTTCTTGGTCTCTCTCTGCCCATTAAACTAGGGCGACAGGCATAAAAACAACAACAACAACAATAATAATATTATTAATAATAATAATAATAGTTGTTGCTGATGTTGTTAGTATTTGTACTTGGGAATTCATTCATTCATCTGCTTCCGCTTACTCCAGTCATGAGTGGCAGTCAGTACTCGGACAGTCTGTTGTTACTGAGTCAAATAAACCAGTGATCATGTAGTCTCATTTACACACAGGCAGTCCTGTCTGCTTATTCTTCAGTGTAATTGTATTTGTAGATTTTAAACGTGACCACTGGCAAACCTGAATTTTTTCAAAGTCAGGAAGTCCTGGGAACCAGAGAGCAGCAACACTTTCTTAGCTCAACAATGATTCACACAGAGATTCACACTGAGAGGCAGAGCAGAATAACATTATTTCACTTTCCATGTCTCATTCTTTTCAGCATGGACACACATATCTGTTTCAGATTCCCATATGTTCTTCATTCAGAAGATGAGGTGCTTTGTGCTTTGTATGCTGAGTGTGGGCATAATGTAAGCGATTTGTGTCACAGAGGCTAGAACCCACCAGTTCTGCCCGTCCAGGCCAGCCCCAGCACACCACTGTAGTCCCGGTTAGTGAGCAGATACGACAGACAGAAGTTGCCCCAGTTGTTCTCAGAGTAAAGACTCAGCAGCTTCTCAGGTCCGATGTACAGAGGATGTAGAGGATCTGCTTTATCCTCCACATTCATCACCTAACAAAACACATACTTACTTAGCACTGTGTTAGGAATTGTGTGGGTTATGTCGCATCATCAGTGACCTGCACCTGAAGTGTGTCGTGTTGTTGGCTGAGTGATTCTTACCGTGAGGGATTTCACTTTGAAGTTAATCAGCTTGATTCCATCGAAGTCCACTTTGTCAAATATGTCATTAACAGCTCGCATGTAGGAAGCAACCTGTAAAAAACACCATACCGTTACAGAAGGAATGCAACTGCCAAATTTGCTCTTGAGCTGCTGCTTCCAGGTTTGCAGGGAGCTACTGGGAGATGAATGTGGTGAAAGTCAATGACAAAAATACTCATTGCATTATTCTTCCCGTGCGTTTAATTGTTAGGAACAACTTTTATGCTACATTTACTACGACTGTGTTTGAACTGAACCTCCATTCTCATTCAAAAGTCTCAAGGATTCAAAGGACTCAATAGACAACTATACAAAGACGTACGTGTTTTTGACCGTGATTCATAATTGGAGTATGTTGGTTAATCTGTCCAGCAAGGTTAGGGTGTATTCAGTGTGGGTGGCAGCACCAGTCACACATTCAAAGAGGCACGTGCAAACCAGTCACATGTGAAGGTACATCAGAGTACTGTACAGCAGAGGATGAACATACAAACGTGGAGCCTGCAGAGAATTTTACTGTAAATATTGACTCCTTAGACAACGGAGACATGAAATCCAGGTCAGCAGTGATTGACGACAGCAGTGTCTCTATTTAATTTAAACGATCACGTTGCAGCACTTGTGATATATGCTTTCACTCTGTGCAGCAGAATGTTGGCATGAAACCAGGCACAACAAGTGGGTGTTTGGAGTGGAAAGACTCTGTAGAAGGTCAGCAATGAGAGGACTGACAACAGGAGGAAGAGGTAATAACAGCGTGGAGTTAACACTTTAGGACAGCAGAACTGACCTTGGTTGAGAGTGACCATAATAACTGAAAATGAATGAGTATGAACAGATACATTTTTTTCCTTTGTTTGTATCAGTAACAGATATAATAACAGTTTATTGTTTACTGTTTATTATTTCAGTCGCTACGTTTCTTCAAAAAAATCATCAGGTCATGACACTGAATTCTTATTTTAATATATTGTATCTCATGTCTAAATCACACATATACTGTATGTGATGCTGCTCACATCTGACTTGCTGACAACCGCACTGATACTTTTTTCTTTTGATTTTAATTTTCACCCTGAAGCAATAAGCAGCAGTAAGGTTAAAGGTGAGCAGGGATTCAAAATGTTAAATGTCTTATATCTAATAAGACATTACAAAATGAAACGTGTGAAATGTCACTAGAAGGCTCTGCACAACCATCCATCTACCAGCTAAGCTGCAGTTTGGCCTCGACCAGGGTGTCTGGTTGATACTGTAAGTGACTGGTCTTGCTTGTTCAGTGTTGCTTTGGTTAAACAGAACTTTATTTGGCAGAGTTTTCTTGCCCAAAAACCAACATGCCCTCGAAGAGTAACAACACTGACATTGTTACAACTCCCATCTCCAGGGCCAGCTGCTGAGTGTGTCTGTACGAGGCTTCGCATTCACACATAGCAAATATATTTAGAATGGATATTTGTCTCGAAGCACTGCTTCAAGACAGGCAAAAAACAGGTTTATTCAGGTCATTTATGTTTGGCATCCTTGCAATATTCTGCACAAAATAATAATAAATGACATCAACTGGGCATTTCGTAATTTACTACAACACTGTGAACACAAAGTTCAGAACATTGACTTCAGGTCTGTAAACAAGGTAAACAGTGTCCTTTCAAGACTGACTCATCAGACAGAACACCTATCAACAGCACCAAATTGACTAATCTGGGGTTTGAGGTTGACCCACAAAAAACAATAACTCAGTCACCTGCGCCACAACAGCTTCCACTGACTTGAACTTCTTGTAGAAGCGGTTGTCTGCATGGATGTGGAGAAGGCAGCTGGTCTTTGACTCATCGGCTGTTCTCCTCCACCGGCTTACTGCTGCCCTCCTGTGGGACACAAAGAGGAAGAACGACATCAGCCCTGATTTGAAAGTGGACAAGTAGATGTGAAATGTGATATAGGCATTAAAGGCAGGGGGAAACATGAAAGTGAACGCATCGTTTATCTGAATCCTGCAGGTGGAAAGTCATTGAGGTCACAAAGCCCAACTGAACGTCTTACATTAGCTCAGAGCATGATGTCAGTGAAAGCAGTAGTCTAGCTGACGGTAAGTATCAGGGTCCCAGTGGGAGCAAATGTCCCCTACATGATGTAGACAGGAACACAACCTGTGACACTCCACTGGGAACAACATGTGCTCAGATCATTTGATAGCCTGAGAGTGGAAATGACCTACACAAGGAAGCACGTTGTTCAAAAATGGATCCACATGTACATCCCAACATCCATTGTTGTAGACCGACATTAGGACCGCTGCCCAGTTGCTCAAAGATTAAATTCTTGGATGGGTACCCAGTGGGGTAGATTAGTACAACAGATGAAAGCGATGTTTACAGAAGCTGTTTTTGTTTTCAGGTGTGTTTGTAGGCCAACAACAGCTACTGTTGATATATTTATATACCTCTGAAGATGCATCTCATCTCTCATTCACTCATTACTGATAAGGATACATTGTGTGTGTAAGCATTCATTAAGGGATTCCTGTCCTACCTCATCAGCATGGAGGTTTAGATGAGCGGTACCACAGAATCCATTAGGACCAGTTCTAAAAGTTGGCAGGACTGTATAACAAAAAAGACAGATATACTCAGATATACTCACGTACATACATATTCTTCCCATCAAGCTTTTTTTTCTTGCTCAGCTTTTGTCAAACACAAGCACATTTTAACTTCAAGCAACAATGTTTTCCAGTCAGTGAACGAGCTACAATGCACTACTGTGACTTCACTGAAGCAAACAGGATGTTGACATAACCTCACAGTATAAACACACAAATACATGATTATGGGCCAAGGCCACAGTCAGACAATTGGGAAATGACTGATTTGTTTCAGGATGATGTCATGTGATTAACAAAGTTCATTTTACACACATCACTAAACACTTATTTCCAGAAGCTATACAGAGTCACACTGAAAATCATTAAAAGAATAAAATAGTTTTTTATCAAGTTTATGGTTTATTAAGTGCAAATGTGCTTTAGCAAATAGTGTCTCCTTGTTCAGTGGTTATGTACCATGTATGGGAACCAGTCAACAGAGAAAACATGATAAAACAGAGAAAACATGATAAGGTGCTCCATCGTTCTCCTGGGGGACTTCGACGCTCACGTGGGCAGTGACAGTGTTACCTGGAGGGGTGTGATTGGGAGGAACAGCGTCACTGATCTGAACCCAAGTGGTGTTTTGTTGCTGGACTTCTGATCTAGTCACAGTTTGTCTAGAGCGAACACCATGTTCGAGCATGAGAGTGTCCACGAGTACACGTGGCAACAGGACACCCTAGGCCGGAGGTCAACAAAATCGTCTTTGTAGTCGCGTCATCTGACCTCTGACTGTATTTATCGGACTGTCGGGGCTGTCAACTGATCACCACCTGGTGGTGAGTTGGATCCGCTGGCCGGGGGGGAAACTGGGCAGATTTGGCAGACCCATATAGTGAAGGTCGGCTGGGAACGTCTGATGGCACCCGCTGTCAGGGAGGTCTTCAACTCCCATTTCTGGGAGAACTTCGATCTGCTCCCTCCATTGTTGGTGCAGCCGCTCAGAGCTACGGTCGCAATGTCTCTGGTACCTGTCATGGTGGCAACCCCCGAACCCAGTGGTGGAAACCGGAAGTAGTTGAAGAAGGAGTCCTATCAAGCCTGGTTGGCTCGTGGGACCCCTGAGGAAGCTGACGGGTGGTGGTGGAGGCAAAACCTCTAGTCTGGGAGAGGTTTGGGAGAGGTTCGGGAAGGCCATGGAGGCCTCAAAGAAATTCTGGCAAACTATCCGGCGCCTCAAAAGGGGGAAGCAGTGCTGTGTACAGTGGAGGTGGGGAGCTGCTGACTGCGACTGGGGATATTGTCAGGTGGTGGAAGGAATACTTTGGCGATCTCCTCAATCCCACTGCCATGCCTTCCGTAGAGGAAGCAGAGGTAAAGTAGTTCCAAAGCTACCACCGGGGGTGGTTGAGATCTGCCCCATGTACCTCACGACTGGTCCGTCGTGGTGAAGAAGGAGCTGAGCCAAAGCTGTTGATCTAACAGTCAATGGTCCCCCACGACCTGGTCCCAGACAACTGAATCATAGTCATTCAAATTCAGCACCAGCTAAAACAATATGTCTATCAACAGAAATCAGCTCAAAGTTAACATGTGACAGGAAGCTAATATGGGCAGCGGCACACTTATTTTCAGACACTTTAAAAATAGCAGACCCACGTTTGGAAATCAGTGCAGAGGTCTTGAGGTGACGCCAACAGGCAGCTTGTGCAAAAAGTTGCTGTAGTTGCTGGTTTGGTTTTGCTGAAACCAAATAACCATCTTTTTGCAACACTTCTGGGATGGCTGCCCATGTTCAGTCTGGTGTAGTACTGATCAAATTGGAATGGGAGACACTGAATTGGCACAAGTCTTACTCTTGCAAAGAAAAACTATATGTGACAGTGTGTGTGTGTGTGTGTGTGTGTGTGTAAACTACCAGCATATCCCTACCTCAGCAACAGACCTTAATGGGGGGACAGGCAACGTATGTTTGGATCACACCATTCTATGGTGGTATGCCAACCAATCACAATCCTGCAATTTGCTCTATATATGGCACAAGTGGGGGGTGTGTGGAGGGTCGGGCATCAGCTCACTTTACAGACCTTCCTACTTGCCTATTGCCACATCTCTTCCAGCAGAGGATATAATGACATCAAGACAGAATCTCAGAAGAATTAGAATTAGAATCCAAAACAAATGCCCTTAGTCTTTGGCCAGTTGAAATGAAATCTGTAGTCTCCCTAAATCTGCTGTGATCTACAAATTGAGCCCCTGAACTTTTCCACAGGGGAAAGGTGTCACATTTCACTCACATGCTTCGAAGCTTTTGGAAACCAGTTTGACTGTTGTTCGTGTTAGGAAATGGACACCAGCGTTGGTTGTCTGTGAATTTGAACATAAGTTGTTGACTGTGGCTGATCAGTCCAGCTTGACAAAGGTGTCTCACCTTATTCTATTTTAGGACCACTTCTATTAAAAAGTACAAGTTCATTTTTATGTTGAATACACTGTTTTCCATTTGTGTTCTCACCATACATATCCAAAAGACAAGATCATTGACCTCTGACCGATTAAATCTTCCAAACCGTTTTCTAACGGATCGTTTCAGTCAGGTTGTCCTTGATGTACAGAACACTGAAAGACCTCGTGACAGCCTTCACCTCTGGGACAGAAAGTATTCACACAATCGTTTGTTACCCAGCAGTAGTGGAAATACACAGAATTAGTGGAAATACACAGAATTAGACAGATCAGCCCCCTCCCCCAATGTCCTAATTTACAACTTCAATGGCACCATTGATTGTTTTATTGAATACCACGCACCAAATCTTTGTTACAGTTTCCTCCAGATATCCTGGCCAGAGAGTAAAAGGACAGGATGTTGTTAGTTGCACCACTATCTGTTATTATCGTTTGGTACAATTGTGAAGGGGGTGGATAAAATGGGTGGTGAATGGAAGAAGGCAGCCACAGAGGTCTGTGTGGAAATATATACAAACACAGGAGGCAGGGAATTTTGGCAAGTTCTAGTGTGTGCTTCTTTCCAGGAAATAATGTAGTATGGACAGAAATATGTAAGCATACACAGCTGAGGAAACATGTAGAAATACGCACAGACATTTGGCTTAATCATTAGTCAATGATTTGCATGACTGGAAACCAGCCGAGTATTCGTTTTAATCTTTTGCCATAGGAACTATAAGTCAAGGACGTTAAATCCAGGCGTGGTCACCTCTTCTGTTCCCCTTGAGGAACTTATTCCTCTCTTACCTCTTTTGTACTATTGCCCTTCCTCCTCTTTTTAGTCCTTGTTGCTTCAGGCTTGATTTCCCCACCCACACAACACACACACACACACACACACACACATACACACACAAGACACCATCTTCTTTTTGTGTTTTCTTTGGCCCCCTCATATCTCTGCTGTTTCAGGTTCAGGGGATGACTGGTTCACCAATAAACCTTGGTTGGAATTTCTTGGTTCCCTTGGTTCTTAACAAATTGCCAACAACAAAGGTGGAGTGTCTGCGTACTTTCAACCTCCAAATGCACAAGTTTTTTTTCTTCTATCCCACCACCACAATGACTTGACAGTGTATGAAATGTATTTCTTACCCATGTCATCCTCATGGTATATTATAGAATGCTGATTCGTTGGGGTGCTGGTGTATCTATGGATTGGCTCTATGTGATAGATTGAGTTGTGTGTCTGGATGGTTCCATCAAACTGACCCTCTAACACAGAACCATAACACGCTGAACCATGTTCACCTATAAAAGCAGGTCAGGAGAGATAGCATTTCAAGGTCAGACAAAGGGAAGTGAGCACTGATAACAACCAAGAAGGACAAAGACAAGGTCAGGCAGTTGAAGTTAGAAGTAGTGCTGGCAAATCTAAGATTTAAGATAAACGTCTATTCACATATTTCATTCTAACATGAAGAAATGTCAGACAGAGATTCCTGTAAAAGTTTGACTGTGATGAGTTGCAGGTCAACAGCTCTCGAGCAGCTGATTTACTCACCCTCCAGGGTCCCTGAATATATGTGAGAGAGGTCAGTTGACGAGGAACCATCTTCACTGAACATTTGAAAGTTTTTGGAAAAGGCTTCTGCATTTCGTCTCAGACGTAATCTGAAAGTTCTAATGTAGACAAAAACACATTCAAACAGCACACAGATGTGTTTGGTATTGAAAACATGGGGGGAAAATAGACTAACAGCTAATTATTAGCTGTGTGTCATGGTTTGCCTGCCTCACTGGTTTCTCCTCTCGTCCCTGAATGCATCACCCCTCGCCACTCCCAGCCAATCTCACCACAATCAGCCTCAATCACCCACACCTGTCCCTCCCAGACGTGTTAAATAGGGGCTGGGCGATACTGGAATTTTTGGTATCGATCCGATACGAAGTAAATACAGGGCTAGTATCGCTGATACCGATACTTTTGTACTTGAAATGTCATGAGCATTTAATAATTTGGGGGTTACCTTGAGTTATTTGATTATGATTATGGGTTAAACAGCACAAAGATTTTACGCAATAAAAATGCTTTTTATTAAATTACCACGACAGTAGAAACAAATTTAACAGTATAAAAAACAAATCATCCAATACCACACTTGAAAAATGTCACATATGTCAGCACATATGTCTGCATTCCCCAGTTGTCATCAGTGACATGGCCAGTGACAGGTAACTACGCCTCTGTGGCCTCTTGATGTCCACATACCAGTGGTCGACACTGTTCGCAGCATCTGGACACTGAGCAGCCGGGGGGGGCTAAGTGTGCACTCACTGTGGAGTGAGCACTGAGCAGCGGGGGATTGGGGGGGGGTGCGCGGTTTGCACAGAGAACCGGCGGTCCGATACCAATACTCACTTTGGAATCGATACTATCGATTATTTAGATCGATACGCCCAGCACTAGTGTTAAAGCCTCTCCTGCCCCTCTCGTCGTTGTCAGATCGTTGTCTCTGCCTGCCTGTCTTTCATGGCTGCAGATATCGTCAGCTCCGGTCTCCTGTCCCCAACCCTGCCTGACTCGACCCTGACCTGCGTCGCCCGGCTGGTAACGTCTGCGCTTGTCGCTCCTGAATACCCTGTGGAAGAGGATCTCGTTGAGACTGTTTTGTGTTCGTCGTTTGCAATACTGAAGAGGATTTAAGTTGAGACTGTCTTTCGTTCGTCATTAAAGTACCGAAGAGGATTTTGTGGTGTCGGCCTTCGGACATCAGGTCTGTCCTCCCTGTCCCCAGCCTCCCTACCCAATAAACATGTTACCCTGAATCCTGTGTGCTCTTGTGTGTTGCGTTTGGGTCTCATCCACCCCCCGTTACACTGTGGCTTATTGGTTTGAGGTATGAATGAACACAGTGTGTTTCACAGAGGTTTTAGAGGTTACCTGTTGAATGCAGTGAAGTCAAGCTGCAGTGTGTGATCTTGGGGTCGTATAGCTCTCCTCACTCTTAGGTGCCTCTTGTGAGATCATCCCTGTCATATGACAGTCCCTCGTAATGTTTTATGTATGGACTGATACTGTTCACATCACCTGTCAAAAACATACATCTTTTATAGTTTCAAAGAATGTCAGTGGAAACCTATAAAGAATGTCCAATGTCAGCTACAGAAACTCACAAAAATATCTATATATATGCTGATGACTCACTGGAGATTTTCCTTTATTAATAATCATTTTGTGCATCAAATGTACATTTCCAATTTATCTCTGATGGTGGTTGGGATTCTGTCACAGAACCTCACATTAATTACATTCATTTTTCATTATTTTTCACACAGAAATGCAACTCTAATAGTGAATATTCACACATGGAGAAATGATGTGTACTTCGACACAGCCTGTTGGTCAAATTGTTTCTGTCATTTTGTCATGATGTCCACCTCTGTGGACCGTGTCCATACATATAAATCTTCCCAAGAATGGTTGATTTGCATATCTAATAGTATGTAGATAACTGTTTGTCTACTCACATCCTCATTCTTTCAGTCAGTATCAGTTGATAAATTGAGAGCTTTAGCCTTCAGTCACTCTGCGGTATATTCTGTCTCCTACCTACCTACATCAAACATTGGCTTGGTCAGATCACTGACTTCATCTTTAAAGGGTGTATTTTTAACATGCTCATCACAGCAAAGCCACATGTGCAAACACTTTTTTTCAATTTTGCTCTGACTGACTGACTTGTGGCTCTTGCTCAGTTTGTTATTGCAGCCTCTCCTGAGTGAATCACACATACCTAAAGCTTTTACAAACAGCAAAAATATACCATTGAGTATCACTAACAACTTTACACATTTACATTTGTGCTTCTATTTACAACATTCCTGAGAGGACAGGTTGAGACATGTCTTAGCAGTGGAGGCCAGTCCAGCAGACTACTACTGTTATTCAGGCACACCTACACACTCACACACATTCTAGGCAGACACACAACCACCAGCACCCAGCTCCTTATTACTGATACAGGTTTATGCACACCACACACACACACACACACACACACTCACACACACTAATCTGCGCATTCCACACTACCTGTAATCCGTCGACAACAGTAGACCAACAACAGCAGCAGCCAGTGGAGGTTGAACGTTCATGATCCCTCAGTGGCTCGCCTTCCTCTTCCGTTTTACTCTTTCTCCCGTTTTTGTTCACCACTGGCTCAATTTTCTGCTGTTCATCCCCTCTTTCCTTACCTCTCCTCACCAGCTTCGTGCGTACCTGCAGCCCTCCTGTACAGGAATGTGACTAGTGAGAAAGTTTGAGCCAAACTGAAAAAAAGGATAGGCAAAGGCACATTCAGACTTGTTTGTCACTGTGTTTGCAGGTTAAAGGATGGCCCTTTGAAATAGAGGGAAGACTGCAAAACAGGATATGTACTGGAGAAAAGATGGAACGTGAGCAAAACATCTGTAATTCAGTTGCAGCAGAACATCACGTGAATAATTAGAATAATAGCTTTTTAATTTGGTTTTGATCATTCCTCCAAGAACTCAAAATGCTAAAGAGAAGTTACGCAGTCATCACTAATGTGGTATTTTGCTCTGTTTTAATGGATATACCCTGGCTGAGAGTAGAGTTGAGCTTATGCACCAACCTGAATACGTACATTTTGACTCAATGACGCGCCAATGGACATTGTTTTGAGCCACTAATGACTCTTATAACATGCACTGCCTAAAATGGACTTCAGCGTCATTTGGTCTGTTTCCTGGTTTTATTTTAGATTTATTACCTCAGTTTGGGGAGAAAGCACTAAAATGTCATTTAAGGAGGAAGTCATATGATTCATCTTGGATGTCAAAGTGTCATCTGTGTGATTCATACTGTGGAACTAGTTTGCAGGCTCACATTTTGAGGAACAATAAGAATTGAAAAGGAAAGAGGCATCCGCTTAACCTTGAATTCATATTGTAACAAAGGTGAAGACACGTTTTTGTGGATTTACTTCTGCATAGATAGAGTACCTTTGGCACAGTTTGCACAGAACTATATTGAGAGTATCATTCGTTTGTCGTTTATCCAGTCTGACAGAAGTGTTTTCACTGGTAAAGTGGGTTATGTTGCAAATGAGATGGACAAAAAACTGATGAAGATGTTCAGTGGTTCAGTGTTTTCAGGAGGTTGTAGTCAGCATAGAATAAGCTGAAACTTAACGTCACCTCAACACATCGGTGTAATTAACAAAGCATCAGAAAATCTTCATCTTTCCTAAATCCATGAAACTCTTAAATACTCAAGGAGTAATCTCAGGAAATTCAAATTCAGCCGCAGCTTTTGTGCTAATTCCAACGTATTTATACTGAATCTGCAGTTGATGTATTGATTAATATGCACTGTCCTTATACTGTCCCATGCATACCTACTGTCCCATAATAAAACAGTCTACCTCTGCAACCATTGGGTCTGTTTAAATCATCACAACTATAGGTGGAGGAAGTGGTTTCTGTCTTCTGTTTGTCTTATATCTGCCTGATGCTGTGATGTCAGAGAGCTTTGAAGGATCTGACTGGAATCAGTGGACGTCCTGCTTTAGTTTCAGGGGTTGTTTGTGGGGTGGGTTGACTGTGTGGCACCACAGGGATTTTGATATTTGATCATTCATTTAGTTGCTGTTTGTTCTTTGTCCAAATGACATATATATCCATGTAGCCCAGGCTCTGCTGTTGAATTGGATGTGCAACATTACCATTTATTGTTTTGATCAGTGCATCGTTTCACACTGTGTTCCTCTTAAGTATGAAAGTCCCCCAACTGGGGAACACTGGGGTTTATCGGGTTAAGTTGATGTGACAACTGCCCCATCTATTTACTCTTAGGTCCATGCAGCATCACAAATGTCATAGACATCAAATGAATAGATGCAGATAAGTTCTTGGCCTGAGACATTACAACAGATAATATACTACATCACTTACTTACTCACACAGTCAATGTTTAACAGCCTGGTGTTAGCGGTTAACCTCCCCCCATCATCCACTGACCGTCTCCCCCTAGGAGCCTCGTGCTCCACACTCATTGGCCAGCAAAGGATCACCCGGATTTGAGTCATGACATCACAGACTTCAGACCCACCCACAGAATATAGGCTTGTAACAAATACACACCCCCACCCACACACTCCACCACACCGACAACACACCCCACACAGACAAAAAGAAGTACAACTCACTCTTATGTCCCTCAGGTTATTGGAAAAAAACACAAGGTACAAAACTGAGACTTGTTCATTAACTATGAGTTTTTATGAAGAAAACAGAAGAACATATACAGCTTCTACAGTGAGCCCTAAAACACTACACATCACCCTCGTCTGGAATGTCCACAACCCCCTTCACTCTGCAGTGTTGAGAGGTTACTAGAGTTCATTGACCTTAAATGTGACTTGATTTTTTCTGTCTACAATGCATTAATACAATACCATTTGAGAAATACATCTCTAGAAGTAGATGCTCATTGACCTGGATGTTCTCATGAGCTTTAGTCGCTTGCTTGACAGCCATGTTTCAGTGGGAGCCTGTGATTGCGGTGAAGCTAATTCAACCCAACACTGCACAGGACATCTGATCTGACCATACAAATGTCTGGTATTTAGTGCCAGACAAAGGCTCCGGAGATAATTAGTGTGACTCTAGTTCTTCCGCAGTGGTTCTGTGAGAGTTCATAGGCTATGGGAATTATCAAATCACATCATTTTGCTGACACAGTCAAGTGCCAACCCCCTCTCAGTAATGACCCTCTTCACAAAGGGCTGTTGCTTTTCCCTTTCTTCATGCCCAGGCACTGCACAATATGCAGTCTGTGTCACATGTCACAAAGAACACATTGTTTTAAAGCCCCTGACATAAATCTGAGACTGAGCAAAATATGCAAGTTCAGCATCCAGATAGAATCGTTCTCTGCCTGTTTACTGATGAATCCGAAGCTTTTTTCACGACCCCTGATATTGAACATAGAGCAGAAATTGTAACACAGGACAACCTCATATTACTCTCACATTAACTTTAATTCAAATACATACATTCACCAGTGGTAGTTGTTGGTGAAAATAGCAGAATAGTTTAATATGACTCCATATTGATTGCAGAGAAAAGTGTCCAAGAATAATAACAATTTCTAGTTCTTACAATATGATTGCGTATGCCTCAAGGATTGTGTAGATGCAATGAAATAAAATCATATATTTTGAGAATTTGTCTTGAAATGCGAATCACACTCTTACATATGGTAAGAAGTCTCTAAGGTATTTTTAAAGAAATGAAAGTAAACGTGCCGTCTCATTTTTACTGATGGAGTCATTTCAGTGGCAGTACAATGCCTCCCCCTACAGAGGACACGCGCAAAATAAGCAGCATGGAGCCACGTGCTTTTCTTCACGATTGCTTTCAGATGCATTTTAAATATGTTCCGGAAAACCTACGTTTTGTGACAATGTCATGTAAAAAGAAAGGGTTCATTACAGTGTAGTCAAATGGTGCGAATGTAGTCATCATTAACATTAATGACGATATTGACTCAGTAAAACAAGGAAATGATTTGAACAAGCTGGCATTTGATGCCTCATACTTCAGCAGCACCACATCCATCCTGATTGTATTAAATGACCTACTCTGAACTGTTAAAGTAAAGATGGCTGTGAATCAAATGAGTGTCCTTTGTAAGGTGTATGGTTACTGCTTCAGTATTGCTTGACTGATAGTTAGTGAAGTTGATCCCATACACACTCAAGGAGCTGAACTACTGGGGAGACTACAGACACTCACTCTCATGTGGCTTACATTCAAATTTTGAATGACAAATCATTTCAGATTGTCCTTTCCATGTTGATATCATTTGATCGCAAAATGACAGACAACAGCATGTCTATGGTGCTTGTTTGTCAGCAGGTCAAAAATTATTATCCATTAGTTTATTGATAAATAATACAGCAATATATGCAAAAGTATATCAATACTTTTAGAATAAAATTAAGAGTCAATTTGATTTTAAGGGCTGAACTCCCGCCATTCATGAGTTCAATCATCATGAGGTGAAGGACACAATCTTCACAAACTTTCGATCTAAGAAACATCCTGTTTCATTTTGGCCACTATCATAAGACCTTCACACACAGAGAGGACACTTTGCATCTTTGTCCAGTTCAAGATTTGACTGTGTACACACCAGGGTGTGTCAAGTGTGTTAGTATTTTGGGAGTTCACAGACACAAACCTTTTCATGTCCTCACCTGTCACTGGGTTACATTTAACTAAACTGTTGCTGACATGAATGAACTGAAAGGGCTTGATGGTTAAATACAAATCAGTTGACAAAGTGGTCTTATGAGCGCACACTGAAAGAAAGTATCTTGATGAAAGAAACAAATATTTCCCTGTTGCAACCTGCAGGAGAAAAGAACACTATCCAGCCTTTTATTGCTCACACACTGAAAATTTTACTTTGTTAATTAAAACTGGTGACGTTTTAAGGAAAGAATAATGACAAATATCATCCTGACTGTAAGTCTTCTTAATCCATCATATCTTAATAAAAAATAAGACTATTAATTACCTAAAATAATACCTATGTATGTTGAAATTGAAAAACACACACACCAAAACATACCTCTTCATGAAATGCAGATGTGAAGAAACCAAATGAAATATTTATTGAAGTATTCTTTGGGTCCAGCAGAGGGAGCTGCTCACCACCATTGATAGGTGATTTGATAATTGCTCTGCTGTGACAGAGGACTCCCTCTGGCAGACCTCTACCTCTACCAATGGAAACAGGCCCAGTCCCCTTCAGGGAAAATCTGAAAAAACTGCAAAAACATTTTGAAATGACAAACACATCATTGTTTTAACACAGTTAACAGTGTTTGGATGAAATAAAAGTGATGACTCGATTGGGCCTTTGTGTGTCTTTGCTTGTTTATACTGCTGAAGTCACCTGACCCCTTCCATCCCTCTAAATGCAGCCACATGTTCAACAGCATGTGTGCAAGTTAAAAGTAAATAAACTTGTTCTTGGCAAATACATTTGGTTAGAACCGTCCCCGTGTCCATTA